>NW_018020685.1:499179-566387 GCF_002006095.1 Pseudomyrmex gracilis
TCGTAACAATGTGCGGAGAAAAACCCCGAGAACAAAATCGAAAAACAATAACTTAGAGAATTATTTTTGATCCGCGTTTTATAGCCAAGTAAATTATAATAACCGTTCGACAAATTAATGTTCGTTCCGATAAATTTATTTATACACATCTGTCACGGTATAATTTTTTGTAAATTTTTAATTCTTATTTATGTTATATAACGAAGAGGGTTGAGAGAGGAAGAAAAAGAGAGAGCGCGCTCGAGTTGGTTGCTCGCAGTTATATATCGATTTACATTAAATCAGTTATTACAAAAATATATATCATTTTTACCATTTTCTCTATTTCTTCGATGATTTAGTTTATTCATAATCGTGATTGCGTACTTGTACTTTTCAAATGATGTGTGTCGCGACTCCGGAAATGATTTCGTAGATTTGTTTTACAACGTAACAGTCGATCCCCGATACTAAAATACAATTGCGATATAATTGTAAGTGTTTGCATATCTATTTCTTCCTACGTGCAAAATTGCAACATCTCTCTCGTTACAATTCTCTCGGTTATCATAACTACCAACTGATGAGTATGTAATTGCAACAATTAGCAACAATTCAACGAACGATTATTTGTTTGAACGATCAAAAAGAAACAGTTGCACACTAGTGTAAATTTACAAAACGTTTCTCGAATGCACGAAACAAAATTTTTAAACAAGATTCTGCACTTTGTACTTTGTTTTTCTAGAAAAACGTGTACCGCGCCGGACGTTAGCGGCCGGATCCTCGAGGTCGTTTTGGGACTAAAAATTCGCCAATAATCAAAATGTCGAGGCCGTTTTTTTGTTTTTTTTTTTTGAAAATACAAGCGTTCAAAACTGTCACGAATCACAAATCATTCCAAGCGATTTTGCGCGCTCAGGTACACGGCACCCCGAAGAAGTGTCCCCCTACCCCCTCCGAAATATCGACCTGTTCTCTTAAATACTATGACGTAATTTTGTATATATGACATGAGAGATTACCGGAATTGCTTCTCAATGTTGTCTCGTCACTTGTATCCGCGGATATTTGGTCTGTTGTTCTCGCACGACAATTAATGAAGTATCCGCATCAAAACACACAATAGTCGGAATATTACAAGTCATCCCTTTTCCCCCACATCCCCCCCCCCCGTTCCCGTTTTGTCATCATCAGCGTGATACAAAATGCGTCACAAACGGATGACATCTTCTGTATGGTGAAATGTATTTATAATAAAATAATAATCGCGATATGGTATCGTTTCTACGATTACGATAAGATAGAAAAGAATGGACACATCGATAAAATACACAACTTTCATATGGCGGTAATTTATTCAGAGAAATAGCGTGAATAACACGCTAGTATTATATTCTCCCATCAACGTTTTAATATTCAACGTTGATATTCCGATTAATAACATTTGCGCGCCGTGATCCCATAGATATTTCAATTAAAACTAAACTCGTCCGTCAAAATTAGCAGTCGCTAATGAAAAACCAACATTTTTCCGCTTGATATATTGTTTTTTTTTTTTTTTTTTTATTATCACGAAAGGAGCAAATTGTTTCGTTCGGATTTGTCAAGCTACTAAATTTAGACAGGAGTGAGTGCGAGAGCAGATATTATATTAAGATGTAAGGATCGCATTGAAGTAAATCAGAGGAGACGTCCAAATATTTGCAAAATGCAGAGGAGGAATATTTTTAGAAAATTGTTACGAGACATCGCCGCGCAAAATAATATTCGATATGATGCATCGAGAGACGACGGGTCTTTTCGTAATAATGAACCGGGCGTATTTTATTTTGTCACCTGTCGTTTGCCAACACGCGTTCGTTGTAAGAGGCCGAAAAGCGACAATTTGCATTTTTGATGATAATATTCTTCCTCCATATTTTCCATCTCACAGGATAAATGTACCAATGACCGGACATTTATTGAAGAAACAATTGCTGGAGATGTGCAAAAATTTATCACAATATTTTTTTTTGTTTTTTCACTTATTGTTTAGATGTATTTTCAATGATATTAGTTTCCAACTTACGTGTAATTGTTTATTTTTTTAATGCCCGGCCGGGACGTTTTGTTCTTGAGAAAAACTTCTGGCGTGTACCAAACGCAAAAAGTTGTTTACTTTCGTATTTTTTTATTTCTCTCTGTTTCTTCTCGCTTCCTATTTGTGGTCGCGACTTCTTCTCCTTGTTCAGTCATTGATCTTTCCGTCATTTCCGTCGTGCAGCTGACATGCGATGCCGGCGCGGCGTTAACGCTAAGAGTGCGGGAATAAAATAATAATAAACGCGCGCGCGCGCCCGCGCCAACGAGAATATCGGGAGTGCAAAACTACATGTATGTAAATCGAGGGGACGCAATGATGTGAGAGAAGAGAGAAAAAAATAAGCGAAGAGGAGGCGCGCAAGAAGAAGACCAAGTTTACTTCTTCGGCGAAGTAGCGAGAAACGTGCGCGTAGAGCAGCAGGCAGTTTGACACACGCGAAGCTGGCGGCCCAAGCACGTGACAACAATTTTCGCGGGTCTCGGACCCGCCGCCGGGCCAATGGCGGGTCGCTTTCTAGCCGAGGCAGCGCCACTGGTATGCAGTGCGGTCTGTGTGCCGTTGTCGCCAGTTTGTTCCGTCGGGCTATGTGCATCGCAGGCAGTCGGCGCGGCTCCGGGGAATCCTGCTATCAGGAATTGGCCACCGATGTGCAAGGCAGACGGCACTCACAGATGGAGTCTGCGGACATTGAGTTTGTCAAAGCGACTAATATTGCGGAGAGAATGAAAAACGTTGTTCAGCCACAAGAGGTGAGAAACGAATATTGCGGAACACGATATTGTTCTTAACAAGTTTTAATTACCTTGTTTACATAAAAGTCACACGAACTGCCACTTCCTTGTCTCGCGGAGTTTCAAACTTGTCACACGAAGAACGATTGGAATTTACTTCTGATGTTACGAAGACACGTGTTTAATTTAAAGAACGTCATTTTTTTGAAAAGCAAGGAAATTTCGGAATTGGCCGAGATTAGAAATCAATTTCGAACTTGCGTGGAGAGTTTAATTTGTAAAAAAATTTATCTGATTCTGCTTTATTTTGTATCTATTTTGATATAATTGCACTTTGATTTCACGACGCGAGAAATCTATTGCTTCGAGTAGACTTCGAACTATGTACATATATCAGATGTTCTAAGAGCACTTCCATTTAAAAGAACTTTCTTGACAATTCGTGCACACTAGGAAACGGTAATTGAGTAGCGTCTTCTGGAGAGAAAGAGGGCGGAGTTCTCATTTCCACGTGCCTTCTCTGCGCGTTCTCTTCCAATTGGACAAGTTACCAACTAGTAACTTTCATACAGAAGACGTAAGTGAAAGAAAAAACAATATAAAAGAAGAAGAGAAGTTACGCCCTCTTCCTTCGGAAGATGTTACTACATCCTTATTGTAATATCTCGGTGATTTTATCACTCGACCTTTAAAAATCTCCGCTGATGTACGTTCAAATATTTGTATTTTTTTTTTTACAAGATTTGCAAATATCGATGTATATTTTATAGACCGTATCTGGAAAATATGAAACTAAATAAAAATACGTAAAAAAATGTGTAAATCATATATAATTTTAATCTAAAAAATTTGGCCGTTTCTGCTAAATATATATGTCGAAGATAAACACGAGGTATAAAGTAAATTTAACTATTCTAACATTTAGTTTTTTTTTTCCAATTGTAATAAAAAATATTGAGCGCTGAAACTTGCACTTAATAAATACGAAATATCGATTTAATATAAAGTTACATTAAAATTGTATTAGAAAAAAATAATAAATAACGTACACAAGTTGATAAACATTAATAAACATTACGCTAGCGCTATTAGATGAAAGAGGCCCAAGTCGGACCCAAAGCGTGAAGTGGAACAGACAGACAGACACACACACACACACAGAAGGCGGATAAGTCTACCACAATAATCTCGGAAACTACTCGCAGACGTAAACAAGGCTTGAGTTACGACGTCGAAGAGGATAATGCGCGGCATTATATCTGCTACTGTACATTTTCATGCGTAAATTTCGCATTTCCACAATGTCGGTGCGTTTCTCAAAAGCTTTATAAAATGAGTTTCTCTCAATCTGTCTGTGTTTGCTCAGGAAATGTACACGTGCAAAATGTAAATATGTATATGTGAAAAAAAAAAAAAAAACTATAAAAACGATGCATAAGACATTCCGCTATTACTTTGTTTTGTTGATTGCTATTTATAGAAATTTTATTTCTCAAGCGTGCAACGCACCAAAAGCTTTAATTAAGACGTTTACGAGCAAAGTCTTTGTGAAAACTGATGTATCATATCATAAAAAACAAAAATTACGCACGCGCACATTATTATTTATTTATTTATTTATTTTCTTTTTTCTTTACAAAATTCACTTCTTTACAAAATTCACTTCTTCGAAGAGTGCGTTTTAAAACGATTCTTCAACGACTAAAGCAATCTTTATTAAGATGGTTTTAGCGCCACCTTGAAAACACATTACCTTGAAAATATCGCTCTCCGAGGGAAAATTAACTTCCCGTACGTCTTCTCTTAAAAAAAAAAAAAAAAAAAAAAAAAAGAATAACATTTCCTTTACGATAATAACAAATTATAATATTCACCTGCAATTTATCTCTCACGTGAAGAACAAAAACCGTAACTATGTATATTGTTCTATTGCTATTTGCATTTAGTAAAATACATATGTGCTCTAAGCAAAAGTTAATCTTTCCGCTTATCGTTGTTCCAGAGACGGATTGCCGAGATAACAGTGTACAGCGAGGAGCAGAACGCGGTGTTCGTACGTATCTCTGGTGAGTAATTCTCCTCGCGTCACGTCAATACATATCGGGGACACCGCGTAGTATAATGATGTTCAAATTAGCAATAGAGGCGCACGGGAGGTTCTTTTGCGACGAGCAATTGGATTCAAACGAAGCCGATCGGACAAAATATCAGACGAGAAGAATAAGGGGAGACTCGAAGACGAAAGTGGTCGGTTATCGGACCAATGAATATGTAAATTTTCAACGAAAATCACTGCAACAAATAGGCAAATATCGTGTACACCCGGTGCATGCGCACTGACGTTGACACGCGGAGCATTTTTCTCTGCATTCGACGCATTCTTCTCTCATCCAGGCTGCCGACGGTCGGCCGACCTGAAACACGGCAATATAGACATTAGCGTAACTCTCCGTAGGTATCTTTGATGTTAATGAAGCTTAAAATGGAGTTAAATTTACATTATTTTTAAAATTGTACGCAATATGTAGCGCGTACATGTAACGAGTTGGAGAAAGAAGAAGAGAGAGGGAGAAAAAAAAACGAAAAAAGGAGCGAGAGAAAAAGTCAGATCCCACTTTATTTTTGAGTTTAGTTTTAATTCAACTGGAGATCGTCAAAGTTGTGCGCGGCACATGCTGTGTGCGCGCGCGTTTGCATTGCGCTCAAATGTAATATTCTTCAAAAAGTATATTTAATAAACTAATTGCGTTTTAATTTAATTTAAAACAAAAATAACTTTTATATTGTAACTGGGACGCTTCACTGGGAGCTTTTTATCGCTGCAAACGGAACGACAATTGTATGACAGAATATACGCTCCGGAAGTGGGTCGACAAAATAAGTTATGCCTTCGGCGCATGAGGATAGATTTAATCGTTTCTTTTAATTTTTCTTATGTACGTACGCGCGAACGTTCATTTTTACAATGAAGGAAAATAGGGCTCTCAGATATTACATCAGGTGTGCACGTGAAAACAAGGCCAATGAGAACCGAACGAGGTTGGTTAAAAAAAAACTTTTCTTCTTATATTATTAATTACTTCATTGTCATACATTCTGGCTCGTATTCTCGGTTCTTCTCAATGTGCAAAATAAAAAAGATGACATTAATAATGCAATATAACATAAGAAGAAATTTTTTTTTTTTTTTTTTTTTCCAACATAAAAACCAGAGACCTAGCTCGGCTCTCGTTGACCTTGTTTTCACGTGTACACTTGATTTGAGATCATCTTTGTCACAAAGATGCAAGCAATTGTCCCGAATTCTCGTACGTCTTCTTGTGTCTTTCTAGTCTGGATTCTGTTCCTCTTGTTGCCCTCGAGAGAGCGACCTAACAATGATGCGGTCCTTTTGATTCGCATCCAGCGCAATGACAGCTGTTGTATTTTTTCGTTGGCAAAAACGTTCTTTATTCTCTGTACGTAACGTTTCGGGTTTTTTACGTGTGAACTGGCTTTAAATATTATTTTCAACGACCATTTCGCGCGCGCGTCTCCGTATGTTAATAAATAAAAATTCAATCAGCTCGCACGCAAATAAAAATTACTTCTCGATAGTAAAATATTATTGAAAGTAAACAGCTCGCGAATAAAATTGCCTCTAGCTTTGAATATTATTTATAGTACCCAGCACGCGAATAGATCGCTTCTGGCTTACAGAATTATTTCATGCAACTCAACAACAAATTGCCTTTGGCTTTGAATATTACTCGCGGCATGTAGCCCCCTTCCCCTTACGTGTGGTTCACGAATAAATTGTGTCTCCGGTTTGCGATATTATTTGAGGCGAACAATATCGCAGCGAACCAGTTCACACACGTATCGCCTTTACGCTCTCCTTAAGCAAAAGTATAATTAAAAGTAAATTACGTAACTAATGTACCGAAGTGCAATAATGATTACGTAATTAACCGTATAGTTTACCTCGTATAATTAAGTGTATAGTTTTAACTCGTTTTGTGTGTACAGGCGCGCAAAGAAGTAGAAAAAAAAAACTCGATAAAATTGCGCGCCGTGCTGCTTCGCAAACCGTGTGTTGATCACAAAGATGAATTTATTAATATACTAATCGGTGTACATCGGTGTAATTTCGCACTTCTGTGTTTCTCGCGTAATGGACGCGCGTAATGCATGCGTGTGCAACGCGTAATACATACACGCTGCATCTCTCTCGCACGCAATACGAGTAAGACAAGGACGGGAGAAACGCGACTATGTTTTTCTTTGTCATTATCGAATCTTCTACTTGTTACTTTCTTTTATTTAACGTCCCAATCTGAACGTTTAAGAAATAATTGTAACAAAGTATTTTTATACACGTAAAGAAACTAATAATTAAAAGCACATTAAAAAAAAAAAAAAATAATCTAAAGAAATTGAGTTTTCATATTTACTGTTTACATATCTAATAATTATTTCTCTAATAAATGTGTTGGATATGAGATAAAACTTGAGAAAAATAAAGTTCATCTTTTATAAGATAAGATAACGACGTCCGTTTATTTATTTTTTGTTAACAGACAGAGGATTTCATAATTCCGGAACATCCGCGACGTTGTCACAAGTCCGTGATGAATCCGCGACGAGACGTTTATCAGACGCGGATCAAATCCTGCTGGAAAATCTAGACGTCGGTCGATGCAGGACCAGACACACCGGTCGATTTTTGACGATGCACAAACGACGACGTAAGAGACTCACCACAAGATCGTTGAATCAAGAGCGGGGTATCTTGGACGACATCTTCCACGGATTGGTGCAGGTAATATCAGAATCGAAAAAGTTTTCTCTAAATTGCGTGTCTGTGTTTGTTCACATAAGTAAAACCCGTTTCACAGTCAAGTCCGGTTTATTACAGTGCGTGTTGCAAAGAGCTGGAAACTGGCGATTCAACGCTTTCACGCTCGAAACACTTACGGGTGGTGAGTATATTTGAATTTGCAACAGACATGATATATTTTTATATCAGTCTTAATCAAATTCGTGTTCGATTCTCAAGGTCGTTCCTTGCCGGTATTGTGCGTCCATCTTTTTCACTGGTACGGACTCTTGCAACACTTCAACTTGGATGTGGTGACAGTGTGGAAGCTATTCAGTAAGCGTTTAAAATATATTTAAATATAAAATACATTCTAAAAATATATATACAAAGTTTAAATATAATCTACTCAGAGCAACGTTCGCGCAAAGCAAATTTTAAAGAGTCATTGATCTTTTAATGTCACATCTTGTTAATTCAGTGTTCAACTGTTTGCTCGTAGCTTTTATCGAGGAGGGTTATCATAGTACAAATCCTTACCACAACAGTATACACGCTACGGATGTCACACAGGCAATGCATTGTTTTCTCCAAGAAAACAAGGTACAACTTTTTACATACAAGAGTTGACACGTACCTAATCACAAATGTCCTTAGCGAAACAAAAATAAACGTAATTATATCGTAAATTTGCAGATTAAAAAACATCTGACCAATTTAGAAATTATGGCTTCCTTGATAGCAGCTGTAACGCACGATTTGGATCATCCGGGTGTGAATCAGCCGTTTCTCGTCGCGACGAGTAATCACTTGGCCGCGCTTTATCAGGTGGAGAAACTTATCGAATAAAACAAAATGAAGATTTTCACCGCGTTTTGCGCGTAATTGGTAGACCAGCTCGGTCTAAATTGGAGCATTGGATTTTCAGAATACCTCTGTTCTCGAAAACCATCACTGGAGATCAGCCATAGGATGTCTCTTAGAGAGCGGTGTCTCAGCGCAACTACCCGCTCACGTGAGACCGGAACTTCAACGGCACATTAGCTCATTGATCTTGGCCACAGACATCACGAGACAGCAAGAGTTTCTCACACGTTTCAGGGTACGCCTTAAAATTAAGTCAGTTTTTTTGTTTTTCTTATCCGAAGTAACAATTTGCATTTCTTCAATTCGCAGGATTATTTGAGCAACGATTCGCTCAAAATGACATGCGCGGAGGATCGCCACTTCATTCTGCAGATCGCTCTAAAATGCGCTGACATTTCGAATCCGTGCAGACCCTGGGACATATCGAAGAAGTGGTCCTACAAAGTTTGCGAGGAGTTCTTTAGACAGGGCGATTACGAGCGTCGTTTGAATCTTCCGGTCACGCCGTTATGCGATCGACACACCACCAGCATCCCGAAAATCCAGGCTGGCTTTTTCAAACACGTCGTCACTCCTCTCTACGTCGAATGGCATCGTTTTCTCGGTGACGGTCTGAGTACGTCATTAATGGAATACCTGAAGGCTAATCAGAAGAAATGGGAGACTTTGATCAATCAGGAGGCGGCTGAGGAAACGGAGACCGAGATTTCCGAGCTGGACGAGGCCGAAGCTATCGCCAGTTCTGGCGAGGAAACCGGCGTCGATGAGGATTCGGGCAGCATCGATTTGCTAATACCGGCGGCTTACGTGCAATCATCGCGCATGCCGACACTGCCCGGACGAGTGGGACTAGATTGCGTCGGCAGACGTCATTCCGTACCTCTGAGCGCTCCGAAACCGTTGAGTTTACCCTCGCGCCAGTCTGTCAGGAGAGAAAGTCTGCCGAGTGAGCAGCTGAAGATAAAAAATCCTTTGTTGAAGCTAGAAGACGAGCATCGAGAACCAAGCTCGTTGTCTTTGCTGTCCTCCAGAAACAGCATGGTGGAATCGCCGAATGTCAGCACTTCCGAGAGACCGGTCAGTGCGGAAAATCTTCTGCCCGAGCCGACTATAGCCAGTATCACCAGCAGCAGCGAAGCGACGAGATTGAACGCGGTTTTGCAGTCGGACAACATCAGTGTGCAAAGCGTGCCGAGCAAACAATTGACGCGGCAGCAGACCTTCCCTCCTCTACAATCGTCCGTGAGAACGAGATACATGTCAACGACCGCGGAAATGTCGCAGTGTTACACGCAGATGTTAAAGGAGACCGACAGTGCTCCCTCCAACTACTCGATTCTCCCGAGAAACAAATCGTGCTCCAGCGACCGATGTTCGTCGGCTTCGTCGTCCCAGTGTGATCCCGATTTGTGCAATCAAAAGACGTCACCGAAGATTCTCTCGAGGGAATTGCTGATGGTGGATTTACCTATGAAGAGACGAGGCTCAACTCTGTCGGATACGATTAAACAGAAGCACGGCTCGGATCGTCGCTTTTCCATGCAAACCGTTCGCGCCGACGACACGCTTTTCAAGCACAATCGGCACAAACGACCTTCCTCCGCTCAAGATTCCGATTCCATGCAGATGTTTTACGCTACGTTAACAGGATCTCACAGTGACAAGAGCAATCGCATTTCCGATACGGTTCTCGCGGAATACAAGTCGGATTCGGATCGCAATGTCGAACTTAAGTGTCGCGATGTAAAATCGACAATCGAGGAATCACAAACTAGTACCACTACGTTCAAACAGTCCGAACAGACGGATCAATGTACTTTATCGACTAGTAACATGTGTTCCGCACAAGAGCGAAGATATTCAACTCCCACGACAGAGTGCAAAACAGTAACGACTGACTACACAGGTAGACGGTACACTACGATACCCGTGACCTCTGAGCTTAGCACTCACAAAGTGTTCTTTATCGGTAGTCCCCCCGATACGTCGCCACCCAATCGTAGCGCGTCCTCCTCGAGTGATAGTGGTAGTGAACTAAAACGAACTATCGGTGATTCGAGTAACGAAGCCGGTGTTAAACGAGAGTTAGATTGCCTGAAGGACAAGAATCCTAAAATAGCAAAGATGGATTTCGACACGCGGATGAAGGAGAACGTTGATCCTCGCAACGACGACTTCGCTAAAGTATTAACGTCTCGTAGAAGCAGTCAGGTAACTGAGAAATTACTTAACTTTTACAATTCCTGAAAAGCAAAGTTTGTTTTTTTGCAGCTGCATTGGATTAATATTACGTTATTGAAAAGCGTATGTGTGTTTAACTCGTTGGGAAATTCATAGGGATGGGCAAGAAGACGCGGATCAGCTCCGGTTGGTCTTCTATCGAGATTAGATGACTACACTTCAGCGTCTGTATCTACCAAAGTTGATATTTGTAGACGTGGATCTGTACCCGTTGATATCGCCAAGCAAGGTGCGTATTATTATATTTTTATCGATGAATATAGCGATCAACAATTTATAAATTTCCATTTGTACGAGATTTATTTGCATTGTAAATTATTAGTTTTTTACATGTTAGGTGGATCCTGCAACCGGTTCACCTTAGGTTCTCGGGGAGATAATTTTGCAGCTTTAAGAAGAGCTAGTCTTCCGCAAGAAACTACGTTAGGAAATCTTCTGGGCAATGTTCTTACTTTAACTAGTAAGCCGAGATTTCAAATAAGAAAATTATTTTCAAAAAAAATCAGATTACCAATTTTCTTACATTTCAATGTGTTGTTTTTCAGGCGAGCGTCATAGCTTTTCAGTAAATAATAATAACAATAATAACAATAACACTAGTAGCGGCAACAACAATGGCATTAACAGGTTGTTCGACAACACCTTTTCTGGGATGCTCTCGCCGAGACGGGGATCGGTACCGGCAGACATATCTGAGTTGCGCCGCGATCTGTTCACGCGAAACAATGTAAATAACAAGTCGCGAAATCGCAAAAAAGTGTTGAAAAGACGAAGCAGCGGGGGTCCGGAAATGTTTATCGGAATATCGACTACCGATGGGAACGACAACGGTACGTGGTTCAAGTGGAAGCGGGAAATGGGAAAGCGCGATCCCGTTCCCGAAACGTTCATCAAGCGAAGAGGATCCCTACCGATAGAAATGGCTGTTTCACATGCTGGTCAGTTAAAATTCTAAAGATGAATATATTACAATGATATGTGTAAAATTTTATTTGCCAGATAAACAACAAGGTCTCGTCCAATATATCCTTGAATCTTAATTAATTCAATTCAAAGTATCGTTTCTCTCTCTCTCTCTCTCTCTCTCTCTCTCTTTCTCTCTTTCTCTCTTTCTCTCTTTCTCTCTCTCTCTGTTTTGACAAAATTCCTGTTTGTTTGCTGTAGGATCAACATCGGCGCCACGCAAATCTAGCTTGTGGCGACTTTAGAACGCTATGAAAATACATGAGGACCGTCCACACACATACATACCACCAGCAATTAACAACAACGTCACATCCACGAAATAACAGTCTTTCTTCGCGTTAACATCTCATCGGCGTATCGTTATCGTTAGCGATCATTGATTACTAAAAAAAATAAAAACTTTCACAATTGCCAATGAAGACTTTCTTGTCGATCTTAAGCGTACGTAGATAAATAGTATTATTATTATCATCGATTCGTTTCAAATGTTAAATAATACATAATTGTGAGAATAAGCCAAAACCTGCACTGGAACCACACGTTCAATTAATAGCAAAAGTACGATACGTGTAATTGTAATATCGTTAAGTATTCGTATCTATCGTAGGCGAAACCAAATTAATCGGACAATTCATTTTATATTAATAATCGAAAAGACATTTTTAAATTATATTACACATATATAGCGACATAAATAACGAGCATCAAAATGTTAAAGGTTCAATGAACATCGCAGTGGTGTTGGGAAAGATGTCTGTCACGTGACTCATTCCCTTCACACAATATTGATCTCGATCCATCAGCAGTTCCTGAGCCAGACCATTTCCCTATCTAAGCTCAGATCCGTCATCCACACGCAGATCGTTGATTTGATGTATCTTTCCGAACGTCACTGCACATCACATTTAGCTAGGCTACATCTCAAAATAAGTGCCGCTTGAAATAATAATTGCTAAACATAGAAATACTTCGAAATCACTCCCAATAATCGTGATTTTGACATACGTTGCCAAGTTTGTAATTCTAAGTAACTTTCACGAGATCTTAGCCGTAACTCTCTCTTTCTCGAACGTTTCGCACTTTCGTCTGTTTCTACTTTCCTATCGCGAGCTCTTCTTCTTTCACAAACTTTTTTTTACATTTCGTCACGACTCTTTTCTATACGCACCATCTTCTCTCATCTTTTTCGGAAAGTAAAACCTCACAGCTCGCACTCTCTGTTTGCCGCAGACCTCTAATTGCGGACACAAATCGTTGTATTGAATATAAAACCGCTGTATATCAATTGTTGTAAACTCAATCTAGTCAGCGTCTCGTCTTTTGTAACGAGCGCGTTTATTCGTGATAAACCGCGCGTTTGGTAATAAATTATGCATGAGCGTGTTCTGCTCCGACGAGACATTTGCGCGATAACATTCTCCGCATACACACACAATGATATCAAAATTACTTCTTCAAGTGCGACGTATCCACCACGGATAGTTAATATCTACGATGTGTACATATATACTATAATAATAAAAACAACTGATATAAAAGGATATTAGACGAAATTATATTGATATTAGAAAACGCGCATTAGAGCTATTGGAGTTGTCATAAAAACCAATATCTCGGGCCACTTTTGCTACCACACCTTGAAACGCACACTTTAGGCTAACACTTCACACATCTTCTAAACCAGTTTGTAATTCAGAACTTGTTATAGTCTCGTCATTTTGGTATATATATGCGTACGCACATAAAAAAAAAAAAAAAAAAACTAACAACACATGTGTGTTGAAATTTTCGTCTCCAAATGATCTCGAGTATCTCTGTACTACAGACGGTGCTTTATGTGCGCACAAAAAAAAAAAGAGTCTGGAATATTTTATACGCATATTTTGACATCGGGTGTGAAATAACTCTCGTGTACGATTCATTTCTTGATCATCTCGTCTTGATGTCTTTATAGCAATTAGAAAGCGACGTAACTTTCGTTTACTTCTACAGGTGAAATTACAGAAAGACGAGATTTCATCCTCAATAGTTTTTTCTATGAATAATTTTATTTATGTATTAAAAATTAATGTGTATTAAAAATTAATTATAATAAAATGTACACACACATATTTAATAATTTACGTTAAAATATACATCGCAACAAAATATGAAATAACATATGACCGCTGCAAACTATCTTATAATCTTACCGTCGATTTGTTTAAATATTACTTTGATATTTTTCTATGCAGAATGACGAGAGAAAAATTGATACAAAAACTAGTTCAAATACAAACCAGAACTCACATCTATCTCTAGAAACAAAACTTTTTCAAGTATGTATAAAAAACATCTTAAAAACCATTTAACGTCGGGAAAAAATCAATCTCGTATAATAGTTTTAGTAGTTATATTTCAGTATTTCAAACGGCAGTTATCTAGAGACATGCGTATTGTATTAATCGAAATGTACACTCACACACACACACACACATACTCACAGGTATATGGAGAGAGAAGAATCAAGAAGTAGACGTGAAAGTAAGGATGACAAGAACGAGATGAGAAAACGGATCACATACAGTCATGTAATACACAGGGTTTAATAAGTTAATACGAGGATTTTTTAATATAATTGAAACGATTAGAGGACGATTAGAGAGACGGGAGGTAGAGAAGAAAAAAGACTGGTAGAGGACATTCACTGTTATAAAATATGTAATTTAAAGAAGTCAAAGAGAAGAAATTTAATAAAAGACTTGCTCATGTGTAAATTTCGATTTGTTCAAAACTTAATGTGCACAGAAAACACAGAGCTCTACTTGGAAGAGCGAAATTAAATGCGAAATCACGGCTACATGTCATTTGTATTACATTTATAAATTAGCTATTGGTACTTTTCTATGTAATATTACATTTGTTATAATATATTATACATTAAATGTATATACGTGTGTGTAATAAATATTATATATATTATATATACTATATAAATTATATATACTATAAATATTATATATACTACACACACGTATATATATATAAATATAAAATTTTACTCGAACAATTTTGTTATATGCCTACATATATCTTATATATATACATACATATATATTTATAAGATATATGTACGTCTTTATATCGGGAGTAATAATTCAGAAGTAACAAAAAGAGCTGTTGTAAATGGCTCTAAAAATATACTCAATTCGAGAAGAGAATAGTTTTTTCTTTTTATAGAAAGTTTAAATTTCATTGTGTAACGTTCAAACACATTCCTCAAGGAAGAAAATATCATATAATGATGTATGAGATACAAATTGGTATATAAGTTTAGTTAAACGACATATATAACAATAATACAAAACGATGAAATAATAGTAACATAATGTGACATTAAGTATAATAATAATAATAATAATAATAATAATAATAATAATAACAATAATAATAATAATATTAATAATAATATGTAATTATCACTTTTATCATCGTTCGTAATTTCAAAACCATTAGCATATCGTCATCATTAATTATATTATTATCTTGTTGTTGTTATAGTTATAACGGTATTCAAATAACAATATGGATGTTTTAACTATATTAGGTTATATAGTGTGTGAGCTATGTGTGAGTTGTTTTGGAGTTAATTAGTGAACCATGCGCGTTATTGATTATTGATGATATACGACTATTATTTATTATACCGATAGTTTTTGCAGTGTATAGACTTACGATATTCGAACCAAACTAAATCAAAAGATATAGACAGGGTGTGTGTAATGTGTGTAATAATCTTTAACATCTACTACAGTTATAACGGGAACATATTTCCAATTTTCAATACTATGATTCAATACTACGTTGTAATTAAAAATTATTATACCGGTAGAATATTTGAATAATTGTTTGTATTCAAAAGCAACAATATATATACATACATATATATATATATATATATATATGTATATATTATAAGAACTATAAATTTCCAAATGTTAAAAGTTACACGCTGTAACTTGTTATCTCTCAGACTGTCCGAAAGTAAAAACAAAAAAAACAATACCACTACGTAAAACTAGCAAATTAAGAATGAAAAATATGTGTATCTCGCGATTCTAAATTTTACGATATTAATAAAACCTAAAAATAAACGTTAATATACGTATCGAATTTACAGATATGGATTATTATATCTGATATATATATATATATGTTTTTTGAGAGGAAGAATGTTTGCGAACGCTGGCGGTCTTCCTTTTATCAATTTTTCAAACTCAATTTCTGCTGCGCTTTAAATGTATTTTATCTTTTTTAACATAACTGATTTATTTGATGATAATGTCGCAAATACTTTTAATAATATGTCTACTGGTATTTTCAATAAAAGTGCAATATTGACAACACTAACAATCGCAGTATTTTATTGCACACGTGAAGCAAATATCTATTTACAGTTCACACAAGTTTCTTTCTCTCTCTCTCTTTCTCTTAAAAAGTATATTAAAAGTAATAGTTTTTTTTTTCCAGTGATTTTGCCCTCACATTGAGGGCAAAATGAAATCTGTTCAATTTGTAATAGAAGAAAATTATCATAAAAGGAAGTTTATAAAGAAAAACCGCTACAACGCGCAAATAGAAAAAACATTTCTTCAGCAAGTTCTCGATCCAAAAACTAATTAATTTTTGTTACATCTAAAAAACTTAGTATTATATGTGTGCCACATTTTTTAACCACACCAGAAACAGTAAAAACATTACTGCATCTGACAGTCCGCAGTCTGTGCAAAGTGGGACGGGAAAATGTGCACACTACTATTATATTGTATCTAAATAATTGTAAAATATTCTTTTGCCGAATAAAGAGAAAATTAGGACACACATTTTTATTTGTGTTCTTTTTACTACTTTCTATATACTTATAATATTCTAAGAAACTTCAAAACTACTGAGACAATAATGAAAAAATATTAGGAGAACATAACTAGCAAAGAGGTGGCACAAAGTTTCGAGTGGGCGGAGTACATCCAAGAATTAATAATTGATTACATGAAAGTCCCGCTCACTTGACACGCTCAGCGAGTCTTCGTGCCACTTCTTGCTTATGTCATCTTAGTTACATGACCAAGTCATTGACCTCGCCGCAGTCACGTGACCGAGGTCATTGACCCGCCGCGGTCACGCGACCGAGGTCGTTGACCCCGCCGCGGTCACGCGACCGAGGTCAGTGACCTTACTGTAGTATACTACATATAATACAATATAAGGTATAATATTTAAATATAGAATAAAGTATATATATATATATATGCAATAACAAATCGATGTGCTATTTTTCTATAAGAGCAAAATTTTGAATGGCTGCGCCTTGTTTCTTGTCACGTGTAGACGCGTCCTGTAGTCTTCACTTCCAAAAGTACGCAATACGACTGCTAGGAGTGCTAGAGTCAGCTAGAGTAGTTGCAGAGTTGCGCCACACTGTGTCACGCATGCTGGAAGATTCGAATGGTTCCGTAATTGCGAAGAAATCAGATGAAACATGGCGCTTATTTCCACGAGAGTTATCTGTAATTCCGGTAAGCAAAATATGAAGTACGTGCATGTCAATGATGTCGAGTAGCTCTTTCGTTGACTTCGTCATCGTTTTTTCTCATGGTTAAAATCACTTTTTTTAATGTTCACGCGCGATCGTATTGTGTAGAAAACGTTAAGGTTAGGTGTGTCAACACTATTCTCGGCGAGTTTTTAATTGAATAAATATCTATATATCTCTTTTTTCAGTGCTGAGACACAGCTTAAAACGGATTATTCTCACACGACAGTTGCCAAAATGTGTAAGTATTCGAGTTTCAAATTAGCACTTCACTATAACTATTTCCAGATTTGTGCAATCAAAACTGTACTATGTTTATGATAAATATATTATGATAGATATATCGACACTCTACGATTACGTATTGGAAGAGTTAAGTCAATTCTAAGAAACTAAAAGCTTATTTTGCATCTTTATCTTTAAATATAATTATTTTTATAATATGTTGATGCAATCATTTAGTTTATGACATTTAGTACAAACTCTCTTGTTGGTGTAAATTAATTATTTTTACTGTGTATTATTAGCAACGTCGCAATCAATTGGGTCAGTTGTTTCTTCCTACTGTCACAAGCCAGAGATTTTATGCAGAAAAGAAAGTATTTACTCGTGACAAACCACATTGCAATGTAGGTACTATTGGTCATGTAGATCACGGCAAAACAACACTTACAGCAGCTATCACCAAAGGTATGCATTTGTTGTCACATTCCATACCTTTGTTTTATGTAAACTGGCAATATACACAGTATAAGATTTTATTTTGATGTATTTGAGCAATTTTCTTATCTCTTATTAAAAGAAAAACTATTTTGGATTGATAAAATAATGTAAAATATTGTTATAAATAGTATTGTCTGAGAAGGCATTGGCAAAAGCAAAACAATACAGCGAAATTGACAATGCTCCTGAAGAAAAGGCTCGTGGTATTACTATCAATGTCGCACACATTGAATATCAAACAGAAAATCGTCATTATGGACACACCGATTGTCCGGGTCATGCCGATTACATTAAAAACATGATCACGGGAACGGCGCAAATGGACGGTGCTATATTGGTCGTTGCTGCTACAGATGGCACAATGCCACAAACTAGAGAACACTTGCTGCTTGCTAAACAAATTGGTATTGAGCATCTTGTCATATTCATCAACAAGGTAAGAGACAGAATTGTGAAAAGATGTAAATAACTGTACACTATGTATGTTACAATCTTTACTTGATATTTGTCACAGGTTGATGCCGCTGATACAGAAATGGTGGAGTTAGTGGAAATGGAAATACGAGAGTTGCTTACCGAAATGGGTTACGACGGCGACAATATTCCAGTAGTAAAAGGTAGCGCGCTCTGCGCACTTGAAGGAAAGAATCCCGAAATAGGCGCACAGGCTATTCTAAAATTGTTGGAAACGGTGGATCAACATATTCCAACACCCGTGAGGGAGCTGGATAAACCATTTTTGCTCCCGGTGGAAAACGTATATTCTATTCCTGGACGAGGTACCGTGGTTACCGGTAGATTGGAGCGTGGGAAACTGAAGAAGGGACAGGATTGCGAATTCATCGGTTACAACAAAGTTTACAAAAGTGTGATTACGGGCATCGAGATGTTCCATCAGATATTAGAAGAGGCTCACGCCGGAGATCAGTTGGGTGCTCTGGTGAGAGGTTTGAAGAGGGACGACATCAGAAGAGGCATGGTGATGTGCAAACCCGGCACTATGAAAGCGTACGATCATGTAGAAGCACAGGTATACATGTTGACTCCGGAAGAAGGCGGCAAAAAGAAGCCTCTCGCAAGTTTGACGCAGTTACAAATGTTTTCGAGAACGTGGGATATCGCAGCGCAGTGTACAATATCAGGGAAAGACTTGGCAATGCCAGGAGAAGACAGCACGTAAGATATTCGATTTATTTGTTATCTAACAATATTGCTCATCGCGCTGCGTCTCTTATTGTATTTTGATCTTCGTTGCAGATTGATATTAAAACTGATAAGACCAATGGTGTTGGAGAAAGGTCAACGTTTCACATTACGAGACGGAGCGATAACTCTGGGAACCGGCGTTATCACCACCACTTTGAAATCCCTTACAGATAACGAACGAGCGTTACTTCTCGAAGGCAAAAAAGCC
This sequence comes from Pseudomyrmex gracilis, assembly GCF_002006095.1. Taxonomy (NCBI): domain Eukaryota; kingdom Metazoa; phylum Arthropoda; class Insecta; order Hymenoptera; family Formicidae; genus Pseudomyrmex; species Pseudomyrmex gracilis. The sequence goes on from NW_018020685.1 coordinate 518,557, forward strand.
TTAATGAAGAAAGAGAAAGAGAAGGAAAAGAAAAAACATAAACAGTAAAGCATCCAGAGATTTGGTACAAAAATATTTACAAAAACAAAGATCCGTATTATCAGTCGAGTCTCGAAAACACGAAACTTTCAAATCATTCATTCTCCTAATTTGAAAGTTTGTACGAAGTGTCTTCGACGTAAAGTTTATGCAATAATAAAAAACAAACATGTAAATCAATTACGTAATTTAAAAAAATGCATTTTTATCATATACCACGGATTATTACTCTTGTAATTGGATTTGTATTTTTATCTTCAGTTTTCACGCGTCTGTATTGAAGTACGCTTGTTAGATTTTCAGACAGTTGATACACATGTTACATATGACGCGTTTGTCTTGGATGCATACGCGCTTCAGGCGTCAGTCTACCTTTACTACTTTTGTACAAGATGGACTGACGCGTTCGCAAAGTGCGTGAGCACCCGTAATAACAAAACTACTATGTGTATGACAATTAATACCAAATAGAATATTGTAGCTGTGAAAACAGTTTGATAATTTATTAAAGTTCTCAGTTCGATACAATCCTTCTTCAAGCAAGATGACGAGATATTATTAAAAGTACAAGGATCGGATGTACATGTTTGCAGTATCATTTCCTGTGATTCCTGTTTCGTGTTAGAAATGCAGCGGTGTAAAATCTAACATCTGCCATTTTTGTTTGTGGGATTAATCTTGATTAAATTACAAGAGGGATTTCGAAAACAAAAAATCGATGAGTTTCGTTAGCAAAACGAATATTCTTATATACAGAAAAAAGCACTGTTCGTGTGAAACATTTGAAAAAAAAAAAAAAAAAAAAATACATTTGCTTTCAACATTTCTCAGTGTTTTTTTTTATTACCAGCATTTCCGGTAAGTTTGCTCTTTCGCGAATTGTGTAATTCGTACTTAAATGGAAAACAATGATTTCTGATATTGACGAATTGCGTTTTGCGTCTCTCAGAGATTCTTTCTTTTTGTGTAAATCAATCATTTGTAAGTTGAATGATCATCCACTTCAGAATTGGCAGTTTGTATTCTACATCGAAGATGAGAGAAAGAGAAAGAGACTAAAAAGGGAAGGAAAACCAAAAGACGGAGAACTCTACTTTCGATGTACCTTAAAAAGTGGGTTGAAGTACCATTGTATTCAATTTACATCATGGTTTACACAATTGCATTTCTCACATATTTACATATCATGCACACGCGCACACCTACACAAGCGAATCAGAAATTTGTATTTGATCTCTGTTGTTTTGCATCGTATGTTACATTCAAATTCATCAAAGCTGCATTCTATATGAGTTTTATATCACAAATTTTTTTTTCTCAGTATCTTGTATCTTAAATACATTAAATTTCTAATTCCATAAATTTTACGTAATGTTATCACATTTATTGCATAGAAGAATTTTTTTTTGTGAAAATCAGATATGGTATAGATAAGGTTTTGTTTTGCATACATAAACATACACACTTTATTAATTTTGCACTCCAATGCATTTATGTGACCCACTTTTAAGGCTATTGTATTTGTAATATAAGAGCTGACAAAAAATTACGTCCAGAATACAAAGTTATTGAACTAAATATTGCGATCAAACATTACTCTTTTTCATACCTAAAGAAATTCTCTCGATTCTTAAACCTCACTTTTATAGGAGATAGACGCAAGTGCGTGTTACAATCAAGGAGCACTTGCATAGTAGGCCTTACCTCTGTAAAGGCTACTCATAATATATTAAGTAAACTAAAGATTAAAGATCTTCGTCGTCTTCTGGTAGTGCTGTTTCTTGAGCCTCCTTAAGATCTTTCTCAATTTGTTGCTGCCATTGTGGATCCATGGTAACCTCAGGTGGCAGCAGAGCTGGCATCGCAACAAATTCAAGATTTGGATCGCCGATCAATTTACGTGCTAGCCATAGAAAAGGTTTTTCGAAATTGTAATTACTCTTGGCACTGATGTCGTAGTACTAGAACAAAAGAAAGCGATGTGCTGTTCAAATTCCTACATGCGTATAAAATTTGTTTTATTATATATCAAATATAAAAACATTCAGATTAGAGGGACAGTTTAACATCTTCATTTTACATCGGATCACTGAATCATCATTAAAAAAAAGCTACAAATAAAACTATAAAAATGACAGAAAACAAAACTAAAGAAACATAGTTGCATAAATACCTGTAAATTCTTCTTTCTGTGAAATACGATACTCTTAGCCTTAACTTTTCTATCTTTAATGTCTACTTTGTTTCCGCAAAGAACAATCGGTATGTTTTCACAAACTCGAACGAGATCCCTATGCCAGTTGGGTACGTTCTTGTATGTTACTCTAGATGTGACATCGAACATAATTACAGCGCACTGTCCCTGAATATAATAGCCATCACGAAGACCACCAAACTTCTCTTGACCAGCTGTATCCCACACATTGAAACGAATCGGCCCACGATTGGTATGGAAAATCAGGGGATGTACTTCTACTCCAAGAGTAGCGACGTACTTCTTTTCGAATTCGCCGGTCAAGTGACGCTTGACAAAGGTGGTTTTGCCAGTACCACCGTCGCCGACCAGCACACATTTGAATGTGGGCATATCAGGTTCCTGTGCCATTTTGCTTGTTTAACCTTTTGCGACGAACTTCTAGTCGATATCGAAGACGCGTAGGTCTGCAAAGAAAAAACCCAGTGATGAACTCTCGAGCCCGGTGTCACGCGAAAACGAAAAGCCACATGGGCGGAGTAGCGTGCGTTGTAACGGACACAAACATGAGACAAGACATTTCGCGGAACGGAAACTGCTTCTTCAAACAGAAAACGCCGAAAACACACGAGGTTAAGCACATTCCGCTAGCGATGATAATGAAACTGACTGGAAAAAAAAAAAAAAAATGATCAAGGACATCGTGTAACGACGATGTGTATCGAATGTGCTGGAAAACCGCCGAATGTTACGGCACGTATTCGAAGCGTGATCGAGAAATAAAACCACGCGTGTCGCAAACTCGAGGAGTCGCGAAAACGACGATCGAACGGAAGAGAAGCGCGTAAACGGCGGAGAAAATCGGAGGGAAAAGCCGGTCGGAACGTTGTTGGCGGGCACGGGACTCACCGGGCTCGTCGCGACGACGAGGGGGCGAATGGCGCCCGTCGAGAGGCAGATGCGTGCGGAAGAAATTTCGCGTTTTCGATTTATATATATCGCGAACCGACACTCGGCGACGCGGTTTCACGCGCTCTGTGCACTTACCGTTAACCTTCCGCGTTTCACGGACAAGCCGATTGGCGTGGATATGAAATTTCCCGGGTGCGGCGCAGACGGGTACGTGAAAATGACCGATATTACTTACCGCGTGCCACAGTCTGTACGGCTCACAATGGCGAGTCACAAGTGTCTGGACGAGTGAGTAAGAGGCGAGATGCCACCTCGCGGATCAGCCAAACTTAAACCGCGTGGAATCGCAGGCGAAGAGGGTCGGGATCGCGGTGAAAAAATCAAATTTGATTTTTCGCGTGATTAATTTGCGAAAGCAAAGCGTATTTTTCAGAAACGATTGCAATTTTGTTGCGCGATTGACAGGAAGCGCGCGATCAGCGCGACCTCTGCTAATCAACGCGCCATTTACGGTCGGCGCGTAGAAAACGAACACGGTCCAATCCGGCGCTGCAAACGCTTCGAGGAATCATCCTGTCCTCGTTCCGCGTTCCGGAAAGAACAAGGACGGGATGATGCCTCGCAATCGTTCGCATCGACGAACGCGAGACTGCCAAGTGGCGCCAAAATGCATCTACGAGCGGCAAGTTGCGAGTAAAAAGTACGCGAGGACGCGATTGGTCTAGTGGCGGTAAAAATTCAAATAAAAAGAAAAAAGTTAGCAAAAAAGTAATTAGTTATTTGGTTAGTTTTTGATTGCTTGATGTTTTTTATCTGCAAACAAATGAAAGAGAAATAATTCACTTTGTATGTATATGAGAAAAATTATTTGATCAAAATAGATGTGAAGCATCTGTGAACAAATAGTTGAAGACAATTGATTATCGTGTGTGGGAAATTTATTAAAATAACGTGAAGCCAATGGAACGGCTCGTACAGCATCTTGTGACCACCTTAAGACGCGGTCTTGTTGAATACAAGATCGAACTACAAATTACCGACCTGTAATGTACCGACCATTAATTGCGCAAGAACCTGAGAATTTTGGTCACGTTCCTGCTTCTCTTTTCTCGTGGCGGCGTTGTCAGTCGTGGGGGCGTCGCTTTGCGTGGCGCACGTTCCTGAGAGACGAAGTTGACGTCATCGGCGCGTGCGCGTGGCGCCGGGACGGCACTGCAGAAGCAGGCGAGTTCGTGAATGTATCGATTTTACGATCGTGCCTCTCTCGCGGTGCTAGTGCGTCCGTCGTTTCCTTTAGGTTTTTAGTGGCCGTACGTGTTGTACATGGATAAAATCGTGAATGGGATTACCCGCTAAACACATTCCGTACACCGCCCGCTGACTCGCAACTCCTCGCAACACCCTTCACCATGACCAAGGATAGATTAGCAGCCCTCGTCGCGGTGAGTAAATTCTGTCAAAGATTTAACACTCCCGTCACAGCCACGGGTCTTCCCTCTCTCACGATGTGTGCACGATGCACCTGGTGCAACGGACCCGAGTTCCGTGTTGTAGACGTGCTCGTGTCGTCGTCGTCGTCGTCGTCGTCGTCGTCGTCGTCGTGTCGTGGCGGAGAGCGTGACTCACGCCCTGAGTTAACCCGCCCGTGAGTTACGCGCGCGTAACTTATATTATGTTACGCTTCCTCTCGACGAATGATACATTGACCGCGTTGTGCTGCTCTCCTCGCGGCCGTCACGTCGAGGCCGTCGCGCGATTTTAACTTGAGAGAAAAAAACGGAGCTGAAAAAACTTCGCGCCTTCTTCTCGGTCGGGGAAGGCGTAACCGGCGGGATGACAGGTGCCCCCTCGCTCGCCTCGATCCGAGCTGACAGGTGTTCGCGGCATCCGCGATCACGGCCAAGAAGCCGTCCCGCGCGCCGTCGTCGTCGTCGTCGTCGTCGGCGGTGCCGTGTCGTCTCGGTCTCTGTGAGAGACCGGGAAAAAAGACCGTCACCCGGTGGGTCTATGGCGACCATGGCCGACTTAGTCATTTATTAGAGGCGAGAACGCCGATGAATGAAGAAATAGAGAACCTCCGTCGTCGTGTCCCGGTGCGATGTCACGCCGTAGTGAAAAGGGTGACCTCTCCGGATTATTGCGGACGCGCGATAACGACGTCTGCATCGTTTCATTCATGACAGCGGCGACGACGCGACGAGACGTGACGTACAGACACGACTCTGTCTCGTACATGCCCCTCATCTCACACCAGATCGAGAATCATTTAAATATTTTTGAGTACAACTCGCGCTGTCCTCTCGGGAGATTCCGCAGATCAATGCACACACACACAAATTTATATATTTATATATTATTGAATTTCTATTCATTTCTATTTATATATTTATTCGTTTCTGGATATTTTTATCCGGAAAAGTATACAGAAAGTCACGCAAAATCTTATTTAGTAAGTTAAAACACTGACATCTATGCGTGTGTGTGTGTGTGTGACACGTAATTAACATTCGTTAAAACCTGAATGTTCGATGATGTCAGTTCGACTTCTTTGAATCTTCTTGTAGTTGCCATTTCGATTTCTCGCGGTTCAGGACAAAATCTTTCTCTTGTGTGAGAAATATTTTAAACTCACACAAAACATTTGTTTTCCTCAATCAAAAAAAAACCACAAGTATGAGGTTTCACAGAAGTCGAGATAATTTTATCAGGCGTTCTAAGCGTGTTGAGATTACACTTCCGATTCACAAGTTTTGTGTTTGTCTCGTATCTGTTGGAAATATTCTTCGGATAACTTCTATTGTATTTCATTTTCGTGATCTTGTAAAATTTGTTACCGTCTCGGCATCCGAACAACAAATATTACATTTGTCGATGATGCACATTGAAATGAGAGCGCGGCGAAGACAAAGGAAACGCGAAGTTCCGGGGATTCTAATGGATTTTAATAACGCACGGCGAATCCGTTCGTTAAGCTCCGAATGTCATGTCATTATACGAAAGGATTTAATCGCGTGTTGTAACGGTTGGCGTGGCACGCGTCATGCGGCTGCGATGTCGTCGTCGTCGTCGTCGTCGTCGTCGTCGCCGCCGCATAAATTTCGACGTGCACCGCCAGCACCTGTCGAACGTTGTCGCGCGCACATTATATCCCGGTTTCGAATTCGTCAAGATTCGTTCGAATTGATAATAATAATATATAGCGCCGCTTATCGTAGCGGCGCACCGACTCTCGACTTGTCAATAATATCGTTCGCGACGCTAAATAGCGCGAGAATGCGGCGGTTCTTCTCGCGAGTAAGAGATGAGATACGATTCGATATATTAGACGCAGATGTCGATATAGAGAAAACTGTTGTTGTTATAACATGGACCAGCGGAGGAAAATTGATGAGAACTTAAATACGTGAAATTCGGAAATCGAGAAAAGATCTAGTATTTTTCTCTCTCACGTAAAACGAACAATGCTCGTTTCCGGTCTCTCTCGATTATCGAGTTCTTCTCTCGAGTTGTTTTTTAAACGACATAATAATTGCTTTTGTTTTTGTGCAATACAAATTGTTGATTCATCGTATCAGAACTGTAACGTAACTTTTGTTTTAAGTATCTTCTTTTTCAACAATTCAGTGTAAAAAATATTTCTGTTGACATTGTTACATTGCGCTATTTTTATTTATTTATTACACATCAAAAATTATTTACCGCGAGCGCGTATATGTTGTACTTAAAAAAAGAGATAAAGGTTTTAATTAAGCTAACGGGTTTATTTGCAGTGTTTGTTTTACATACCGCACACGCATAATAAATACGAGCTATTAATAGCAACAAAATTAATAGCAACGGAAAGGGTGGTTGACCGATGGTTTTTTTTTCCTGATTCTCAGTTAATAAACGTCCAGCTCTTTCTACAGAAAAATGTGTGACATACACACACGCACGTCAAGTATCACGCTAATTGACACTCGATGAGTCATTAGCCGGTGGCATTTGTAGGAAAGCACAGAGTATGGGCGTAAACTTCAGAGTACAATGTATTACACACACACATCCTCTTCCTTGTCCGTCAGTAACTATTATTAACTCGTTGCTCATAAACAAAATGAGATATTATTGTCGCTGGATATAGTTTTTGATGTATGTGTGTGTGTGTGCGTTGATGTCCAAATATAGTCTTGGAAATCTCTCGTTTGCGAAAAATCGATGTCAAATTAGTTCACCTCCGTTTAATTTTGCGAACAAAACGACGCGGCTTAATATTTTTCGCGGGTCTACGCGATATTTTTTTTTGTGGCAAATGTTACATTTTTTTAAGAAAATAATTTGCATGCGCAAATACGTGCCAGAAAAGAACCGAAATGCAGATATTAGCACGAAAACAAGAGATTTGAGAATATTCGTGTATTTGGCTGCAGATTGGAAATAAAACGAACTATTGCAATATTCATTTTTCTCTCATCAGCAAGTTACAACGCATATTCTTTATCGTTGTATTATCGTCTTTCATTTGGCTCGTGTTTATGTCGGCACTTAAGTTAGACGCTGTCACACATCGGGAGAGACACAAATTTATATTGAAAAACAAATCTCCGTACCACGCGAAGTTTTATATTCGTCGCGTGAACGATAATTTTTAAAATCTCCGCTAAAAAATAGGCACATCGCGCGTAACTTTGATACATTGCTAATCGTGAACATCTTCCACGTTCCGAGAGTATATCGAGATAAGTTTTGTTCTTCTTCTTACGTAGAGACGCGATTTATTTCAGCCTCTCTGACCCGACCGACAACGCGCACGTACGTTTTCTCTCTCTCTCTCTTTCTCTCGATGATCTCGTACACGAAGCGAAGGTTATTTCGCGCTTCACGAGTGTTGAATCCTTGGTAACGCACATGCTAATATACTCGTTTCGATATCTCACACCTTTCGACTTTTAATCGCTACACTCGCGAAACATTCAAGAAGCGCCGTTTCGCGCCGTTCAATGTCAAGATGTTTGATGTATTGATACGATTTGCATGTATTGACATAATTTTTGATATATTGATATAATTTGCATCTTGTGCGCGATAAATCTCCGATTGCAGCGAAAATAACGAGCACTAATTCGTGACGCGGTCTGTCTGATGTGTGCGTCGAATAGCGGGGAAAAAGAAATTTCGAGATAGCTCAATGTCAATATTTGCGAAAGATTCAGATTTTTCTAACAATATTTACAGTATCTCACAAACAATATATTCAACCAAACGCGATTTTGAACACGACGAGAAAAAAAAGACATCTCGTACTCGTCTCTTTTAAAGTCGGGTGGTTGATATCGAGTTATTTATTTATTTTTTTTTAAACACTGATATCGGATTTTTTTGTATTTTTTATGCATGCGGTGAACTGCAAAGCGAAACACTAATTGGCACGCGTGAAAATACCAAAAGTGCAATTCGCTGTGATAATTGAATGCCGATTGTTCACGATGATTCGAGTCAAAGGAAAAACAGTCGACCGTGTAAAAAAATGATTTTAGATCATAGAGATAATAATTTAAATGTACACTAGAGAGTACAGTTTAAAGTTTGTACATATAAAATGTGAAAGAAAGCAAAAGTCGTATTCCCGATGAAAATACGCGCAAATTCAAACTCAAGTCGTTTTGATACTTCGAAACTGTATGAATAAAATTTGCCTTGAATCTTTTTATCGAGAAACATGCGCATACATGAATATACGAAAGAATATTTTTATACGTTGCAAAAATATGTAATTAAATATTTTTCGCAATTAACAAACTAGACTTGAAAATACGAATTCTAATTCTGAACAAATTACTAAAATTAAATTATGTAAAATTGTTTTTTTTTTTTTTCGTTAAATAAACACCGGAACATATTAATTAACAAACGTTTGAAAGAAGATGCCAGAATTCTTGGTTTGTTTGAAAGTTTAAAATAAGTACGTCTGACCTAAGGTTCACTTTTAGAGTGTCATCAAAAAAACACTTCAGAGTCACATTCAATCTGCGATGTTACAGATGTACATATGACAAATATACACGGACAAATGTACATAATGTGTATGTAAATTCTGTCTTTTATCTTTTATATATGGCAAATAACAGAAAAGAGAGATCGTACGTCTATCCGTTGAGATCTTCAAGACTTTATATGTACCGGAATTTCTGTTTGCGAAGATTCGCACGTCCAAATTGTCGCGTTAAACTTTATTTGGATATCGTTAACATTTCGTCCGAGACTGTCTGTCGTTGCATCGTTCGCCCCGCGCGATCGCGGAATATTCACTTATTTGCGGAGAGAAGTTCACCGCGTAAATCCAGCCGTGGAGCCGTGGAAATGCGATATCGATCGCGGGAGAACGACACGAACGACGACGTTCTTGGCCCTCTTGTTGCGTCGCGTTGCCTATAATCGTTTCTTAATTGTATGCAAATACCGTATCGATCGGGTCGCGCATAGAGGAGGACCCAGCGATAACTGGGACGATCGAAAAAAAAAAAAAAAAAAAAAAGATCAGTAGGAAAAATATTAATCTAAATATGAGAATATGTATAAAAGCCCAAGCTAGAAAGAAACAGGAAAAAGAAAGGATAGAGTCGGTAGGTATCTAAATCGAGGCTCGATCAGCCAATCAAAAAAAAAAAAAANAAAAAAAAAAAAAAAAAAACAGATCACATTGTCGGCGATAGAGTCTGACGGCAAAAAGATATAATGTAATATACAATAACACAGGGACAAACGAGCACTGTGCATTATGCAGTCCGTTAAGGATCGGGACTGACTTTGCGCAGCGAACGCCTTTAAATCCGTTTCTTTTTTCTCCCCGCAAAGGGAGAGAAAAACTTTTGACTCTATAATTTTAACAATTCACTTCTGCATAAGAAATCGCTCTTTCTTCCCACTTGTATATTTTCACCGAGCTGTTCTATATATTATCGTGTATATTTTATCACATTGTCATGTAATATTCTCCGCAACTTTGATGAATATCTGTTTAAAAAATTTTCCGCGAACTGCAATGTGCCACCGCGCATAAATGTTCTCCGAGCGCTTTCCGTCGAGTTTTTATTTTCACAATATGACACAACGGCATTAAACTTATTAACGAGAGAAGACTCGATAATTTGTCATCCGTCGAGAGATGAAGAAAAAAAAAAACAGAATTTTTCTCACGACCGATTTCAGTCGACCGTACTTATTAGCACATCGTCGTCATCACGCGCGTCGTTATCTCTGATAAGAAAGGATATTTTTTTGCAAGCACATCGAGACGAGACACATTTTCGAATCGCGCTTATTTTTAACTATTGATTCGCGTGACGCGAGGTGAAAGAAATTTATTAATCTATTTTTTTTTCTCCCGAGGAAAATAGACCGCGCGTATATATATATATGTACAAAAAGCTTTCGAGAGCTTTTATATAATCGTAGAATTATTACAAATCTCACAAAGACGGCAAATTGGTTATGTAACGAAATGTTATTGTACTATTTTCCGGCTTAAATTTGAGCGTTATATGTTAAAAAAACAAGTTGGTCGCTGCAAACGTATGAAATATATATATATATTTTTTTGGCCGAGAGCGAGATTATTATTCATTGCTCGAATGGAAGCGCGTATCGTGTTATGCAAAAAGAAAGTCACTTTTATCGGAATGAGTTATTATGCGTGATATACACGTTGCACACACATACAATCATTGACAAAAAATAAACGCATACGTTCATACATTCTTTACGTCTCAAAATAGATAACACAAACGTACATATCTTTTTAATACAAGGCTTTTTATTAGATATTTTTTTATTTATATAACAAAAATATCTGTATTATAAAGTTTTTATTTCTCACATGCACTCAGCGCTTGGATCTTGTTATTTCTCTTATAATTTAATTATCAGTGCGTTGTTTCCTATTTCTAATAAAATAATTTTTTGTTTGTCACAGGCCCAATCGGACGAGGACGATGTGGCGGACGACGTGTCTGTCAACGTCGGGGCGCAGGATGATTTCATGACGGAGTTTTTCGCGGAGGTGAGTGATGATGACCCACACGCGAAACCTGATCGCGTTTGTCACGACGCGGCGGCAATTGTTACATTTCCTAGCTAGTGTCGGTGGGCGATTTCCGACAAATCCAAAAGTAGGGTAAACCAGTATCAGCTAGAGAGAGAGTATCGCTCTTAACGAGAACAATGCGGGGTTTCTTCTTTTACTTTTCATATAGCTGCGATCGCGAGCCACCACCACCAGGATAATACATAGCGCGACGCACACGCTCTTACGGGAGATTTAACAAATCCTGCGGAACAACACGGGTTTTAAAGAAACTTCCTTGCTGAAATCTTCTGTAGGATCTCACGTTTTATCGATCCCGCACAAACTTCTTTTTTTTTTTTTTATTATGAGCTAAAAAAGTATACAAAAAAGTGGGCGTGGGAACGAGTCCCGTACAATTATATGACGCAAGAGCTTCCGCAAATGATAGTACGCGTGTACTCCTGGAGATATCTGTTCGACGATTGGATGGAGATAACATTAATTTAAATTGATAAGAATTCTAAAACAATGACAAAAAAACAAACTGGCAATACCAAGTTCTTGATACGTACACGTATTTATCAAAGCCCAAATGTAAAAATGATCAATATTTAACAGTTTGTTTTGTAACAACAAAGTTTTTTCTATCCTCCACCCCGTTTTTTCTCGCTCGCATCTTGGGACGCGCGAAAGATGTTGGGAACCGCTGATGAGCACGAACTCTCCCGTACATACATTTTCCAGCGTGACGTTTTAACTTGCAAATGCACTCGCGCGCGAGAGAAACACAAGACGCGGATTCTTTTGTCCGTTCAGAGACGTTTGTTATCTACACGCGATGTGTGTGTATGTGTGTACGTCTCTTTGACGCGTGGATTGGAACGCGTATAAAACGTCGTTTCGATCCGCGTTAGCACGTCGCGTGCGATTTACTAAAACGAGATCTCTAACGAGCATTGATGCGCATATGCTCGTCAGCGTGTTGTTTGTCACGCTTAATCAGCTTATGCGGAATTATGGCGGACGTGCAAACAAATGCGCGCTTGTGTATGTAAAATTAAAAAAAAAAAAATAATCGACACGTTTCGCCGTGTGTTTTCTCGTGAACGCGACGCGTATAAAATATTTCACAAAGATAATTGAAACTTTTGGACAGAATTATCGGGGGCGCGCGCGCGCGAGTCTTGTCGGAAAAAAGAAAAATATTACTTTTGTACGTTTTTTTCTACGTCACTTCGACAAACATTCCGCTATTTTTGACGGTATATAAAAGCGAATATTTCGAGAATATGGAGAAAATTGCGTCCGTTTCAGCTTTAATCGGTACGTTTCTCGCAAAATAAACGATAAAATGAACGAACGAGACGAACGTATAATTTTCTTTTATGTATCCGGGCTTATACACACTTTACACACACACACACACACACAACGTATATGCATATGATAACAAAATGGTCTTCTTCTCACGAAAAAAAGCTTCTTTATCTGATACGCTGCTTCTCTCACAAGCGATTTGTTATCGTAAAAAGAAGAGAGAGAGAGAGAGTGAAAGAGATTAGAACTGTCACCTCTCTTTCTTCTCTCACGCAAAAAAACGATAAGAAGAAGTAGGTTAGAGTGCTATTTACGAGCCTCTCGAACTTCGCGAAAACTGAAAATTTTGAAACTGAAAGACTTAAAAAAAGGCTCTGAGTTTAATGAACTGAAATAAAAGTACAGAAAATAACTGGCCATAAAAAAACTTACGCAAAGTACTTGGTAATAAAATTTATTTATTAATAAAAAACTAAAATACGATAATTTCAACTCTCGTTTCGACCCTCGCTTTGGGTCTCTCCTCGTCAAAAGAAATTTGATTGCAAAAATTCGGCGCAAACATACGCAAAATTTATTCAAAAGCATCACGTGTCAAAAGTTGATTATTTCAAGCCGATTCTTCTCTTCTGAAAATTTTGAGCTCTTGAAGCGAGAACAGAAAGGTTTTTTTTTTGGAAGAGTTCTCTAATAGGGTTGAACCATATTGATTTCACGCGTGACAAACAATTGGCGCGAGCATCGGAACGTAATTGCCTTCGCCCTCCACGTCGTGTGTGTATTCGTGTTTTTAATAAACCTTTACGACACGATAAAATTGCCTCGACGATGTCAGTTTCGCCGGCAAACACGATCCGCGCGATATCTCCGCAAGCAAAACACCGTTTTAACGCGGAAATTTTCGCTTGATCCTATCAACGATATTTTCCGACAAGTCGAAGAGATTTCTTTCGCGGGAGAAAAGACACGTTCCTATGTAAATGGATAGTCGTAAAAGCGCGCGCGGATAGCTTGCGCGCGCCAAGTTATATTGATTTTTACAACGTTCCTTCGCCATCTCGCTTGCTTTGTACATCCCCGTCTCCTCGCTTTACGTCGCATTTTCATTTCTCCGTGTTTCCCAACGAAGAGTTTTCTTTTTTTTTCTTTTTTTTTTTTTTTTGAAATCTCCATATCGTGTATTCTTCCAGTTGTATATATATATAGCGTCGTGCACACGGTGCTCTTCCTACGGTGATATTGCTATTCTCATGCGGGTTTTGCTGATCCCGAATCGCAACGATTTCATTTGGCTGACATTTCGAAGAGACTGTTAATTCCGAATTCTCGGATCTGTTTTATTATCCGCAGCATCTCTCGAACTTTAAAAACGTTTCCTTGTTTCAAGAGGAAATTATGAAAAGTTGTTTCTCTTTTTTGTTAAATAGACAACATGTTGGCAGACGTTTGAGAGAAGTTTTGCGAAATTTTTTTCGTATTTCGAAAATCGAATAAGATGAGTCAGACCCGGTTCGCTTTTAAAATCCTCTCAAAAAAACGGTTCTGGATTAAGGTTAACGTCATTCTCAAGCCTGAAACGTGCCGTGCACTTTCGAGAAACGCACTTAACTGTAACTTGCGTACAGATGTTTTTTTTTTTCACATACACTTCAAACGTGTCGCATGGAGCAACGTTATCGCGTTAAAATTTTCGCGCGCGCAACCCGTCACAAATTGAGATTCTCGCGTTTTCTCCCCTTGTGGCGAAATTGACTAAAACTCTCTTTACGGTGGCCGCTCATTCGCTAAAGAAACGGTAAAACGTGCTAAAGTACCTAAAGTGTACTTCACTCCCGACGAAATTCCTTTGCACGTGTAATTGTGTACGAGCTTATTATTTCATTTCGTTTCGACAAACTTCTCGCGACATTTGCAGCGACACGGTGCGAATAAGCACCGACGACGAGAGAAATTTCCGGAATCTTGTTTGAGGTGAGAGGAAAGAACACGGAAGATAAATACTTTTTTTTGTTATGTCATCGTTTAAGAAATAAAATGGAAAATACTAAATTTAAACTATGAGATAAAAAACTGCATATTCGCGTGAAATATCATAATTTTCTTGTTTATTTTATCCGTACACATTCAGCGCGTTCACAGTCGCTCAACTTGATCGATATTTATAGTTTATTTATAGTTTTCAAATCGTTAAAGCGTTTGATATTTTTAATCCGCTTATGATTCGAGACAAAAATGCGCGTGTTTTTATTCAATGCGCGTTTATTTCCGAATTTATTTTTAGCGAACTTTATTTTCGGTCCACCTTTCGCGCAATGGAATATTTCGCTACGCAAGAATCGACAAAAAATATCAAATATATGTTGCCTGAAGAGATGATCCAGAGCGTGTGCGGCAACGGTGTTAATATAATATCGCGCAAGTGTATTATGTTCCGCGCACAACAAAGTTATCCAATAAAATGATATTCTATGAAATAGGTATACGCGAGTGTGTCACACATATGCATATCAGCACCACCGATTACAATGTATATTAACTTCGTAAACACTAATGTTATTTAATCTGATACAGCAACACACGACTCACATTGAGAAAACAAACAGTAGCCAAATAGTATTTGCAACAACGCGCCGAAATACGAAAAAAAGATTGAATCAACTTTTCATCGTTTTTTTCTTTTAATCAAGAGAATCAATAAGAACCAGGGCGCGAAAATAGTTTTTATACCGTGTAAAAATTAATACACATAAAATTTCAAATTGAATTTAATTCGAAAATCTGATAAAAAGAAATTTCTTTATTTTCCTAGACGAATTTCAAACAAAAAAGAAAAACGCGCTCGTCGACTTTTAACGATCTTATTGTTTCTCTCGTTGACTACCCGAGTCGAAATTTAGCGTCTACATTGAACCTCAATTTACTGATGAAAACTTGTGCAATCTGTCAATTTATAAAATTTTTCTAACTTTCGAACGATCGTAAAGATTCCGGTCTCGGTTGACCGAGAAGAGAAATCTCGTTACTCTAACGAGCGAACAAAAAGTGCTATAAGGTTAACGCGAAATCGATATTCACACGTGCGCTCCGGGTTCACATATCGCCGCGCGTTTCAGACATACCGAAATGTGTCGCCGTAGCAGCCATTAAACTATCCGTGCCACGACAACGAGTGCCGTGCAGCCACGTTATATAAACACAATGCAGTCTATGCACTATGCAACCGCGAAGAGGGAAGAGCGTAATATACGCGCGGGACGGGCCTATGCGAGCGAGATGAAAACGGATATACGTTCAAGGAGGAATGCGTCGCAAATGATGATACTAGGTGGTGGCGCTAATGACTCGTTCCTCTCCCTGTGTGTATGTGTGTGTGTGTGTGTGTGCGCGTGTGTATGTGTGGAGCGACATGGATACTACCTCTGTCTGTCGATAAGAGGATATACATTGCGGCAAAGGAGCGCTCCTCTCTCTCGAAGGATCGCGCTTCTTCTCGGCATCAATCACGCGTCTCGTTATCGTTACCGTTTAGTCTTTGACGAGAGTCGAAATGGCTTTTTCGTACGACTAGCTGTTCCATCACGTTTTTTTCCCGCTCTTTTTATCACATTGTTGCGGAAAAATACTTTTTATTCATCTTCATTGTACAGGTTTTTTTTAAAGGTGATGCTAAAAATTTTATATTTTATAAATATATTTTATATATCTTTTTTAAACTTTAATTATGTTAATTATTATATGTGCAATAAAACTATTAAAAAATTGATAATATAATGCATTTGTTAAACTGACGTAGTTATAGAATTATTGACTAACTCTGTCAAGGATTAAATTAATTACTTGGAGTCACAATATGTGAGTGAAACATCGACCGCTTTTATGTCGGACTATATATTTTTAAAATACTTTAATTTCTGATCATTAATTTATAAATTGTTGACTATAGGTTTTTTTTGTAAGTATTTTTCGATTGAAAATGACCAAGGTCGAAACGTTTGGAGACAGTATTTTTAAATAATTAATGAATTTATTTATTACGAATAACTTCGGCTATGCACACTGGCTTATTGACCTTTTGTACTTTTTTTAATGATTAAATTAAAATTGTTGAAATTGCTTCACTGAAAAAATTTCTCGTCAACACGCGCGTTCGCTGTTAAAGGAATTAGACCAAGCTTGAGTGTGGTAATTAACATTTACGTACCGAGAGACGTTTAGAGAGACCTTCGAGATAGTTCAGCTGCCAACCTCGTTTCTCGCGTTTTCCTCAGCGAAATTCTTTTCCGAGAAGATCGCCGTTGTTGTCGATGACGACGACGCCGCCGACTCAGTGTTTCGGCGTCATTTCGTGCGTCTCGCGATGGAACGACCGATGAGTCAGACGGAATCGCCGTCGAGTCGAAATGGTCGACATGGGAGACGAAAAGGACGAGGGATTACGCATCTTCCACCAGCGGGGTCCAATCGATGGGATTTCGGACTGGTTTTATGACGCGCTATATACGCGCGTACTACTATCAACGCTCGACCTTTCGTCTATCTTGTTGACCGGATATTACCTGCCATTCTTTTTCCTCCCGTTAATTAGATCGCGCGCAAGATAGTGGATTAAGAGCTTTCAGAATTTACCGCGACTGAGACCTTCTTCCAAGGGCACCTTTTTAAAAAGAAATAAAAAAGTAAAAAAATAATTTTCAAATTGTTTACCCGCTTTAGATG
Organism: Pseudomyrmex gracilis; assembly: GCF_002006095.1. Classification (NCBI taxonomy): domain Eukaryota; kingdom Metazoa; phylum Arthropoda; class Insecta; order Hymenoptera; family Formicidae; genus Pseudomyrmex; species Pseudomyrmex gracilis. Next base: position 535,779 of record NW_018020685.1, read on the forward strand.
TGACGCGTTCGTATAATATGTTAAATATAGTGCAAATTAATATAATTAATATAAAAAAAATTTTATATCAATAAAAATTATATTAAGATAGTTAATTTGTGGAATTTTTTTTATTATCATCAATAGTACTTTAAAATATTACTAATTAAAATTTATTACCAGTAATGTATTCAAAAAGTGAAGTAGTAATATTAAATATTAATAATTCGAATATTGCCAGAAATATTTTGAAATATTACAACTTTGTTTTTTGTGTTAAACACGCACGTATTATCAACATCACACTTTTATTCTATTTCAGATATTTTTTGATGTTAAAAAGACCCGCATAAAAATTTGTTAAAACAAATCTGATTTAATCGAATATCGCGTAGTGTATAAAATAAATGACGAAGTTTTACGTACTTTGATAATGTATTTCTCAAAATAATTTCTGAATTTGCGGAATAAGTACGTGCGCGCGATCGTCTGATCAAACGCGAGCGTAGACCACTTGCGGAGAGCGCCTCTTGTTACGACCACAATTACGGTTATACTACTTAAGCAGAGTAGAACGCCCCCGGTATAACGTGTACTGACCTCGACTACTTAAGCTACTTTCAGTAGTAATCTAATCGAACGCTTCTTTTCCATTATTATTTTTTTTTTTTTTTTAACAAGAACGCGTGTTTTGCTTTTTTTTTCTTTCAAAAGCGCATTCGATATCAAATCCCACTCGAATATCTGTTCGACACAACTTGTTTAAAATGGTTTTTCGAAACATGCGTCAAATGCCGTGACGAAGCGTTTCGTTGCAGGCATCAGAGTTCAAATCGCTCACTAACGCTCTTTGACGTATATGTGTGTGTGTTTTTTTTACAGGTAGAAGAAATCCGCGAAATGATAGATAGGATCCAGACAAATGTAGAAGATGTGAAGAAAAAACACAGCGCCATTCTCTCCGCGCCGCAGACCGATGAGAGTGAGTAATTTGTCAGCTCTATGTATTCCATCCTAGTTTCTTAAGGCGCACACGTGCTATCAGCGTCTTCGATTACGCCCCGAGCACAAGCAAGTATGCGACTTAAAAAAAAAAAATCAATAAAAACAATATTGTATTTTCGAAAATTCTCTCCCTCTCGCGCACGTCGATCAAACGAATTTCGAACGACAATCGCTGTTTAAATGTTATAAAGCGGCGATAAATACATCGACACATCTAATCTACACGCGATTATTTATTGATGCGCGCGCGATGCCTTTTAACACAATCGCGCGTGAATAATCTTCCTCAAATACAATCCCCGGAAGCGCGATAAACCAGCGCGCGGGATCATCGAGATTATATTTAACGCTTATCGTTGTGTCACATCGAGATCGATATCTTTTATATATATATATATATATATATGTATATATATATATATATTTGGTGCAATTATTTTGTTAACGTCAGCGCTCGCGAATGTCTATCGACTCGTTAAAACCAGAGAATATCGGCGGACCAAATTGCGGGCGAGAATCAACGTTTCCGATTACTCGCGCTCGTAAACGTTTGTGTCACAAAACCCCACCCCTGCCTTTTTCTCTCTCTGTGTGTGTGTGTGTATTTTCTTCTTTCTCTCTCTCTCTCCTTTTCTCCTCTTCTCGTGCACTTGTGCTAAAAGTCAGATTTAAATTTGCGCACTGTACATAATTCACGAACTTATCCCACGTTTTTCGGGGATTGATTTACTCGCCGCGCTTTCAAGCCCGGTGTGGTTGGTTGCCCATCCCCTTCCTCTCTTCCCGTTCAACCGGCGGAAAACCGACAATTCTCGTGCTCGTCCCACGAACTCCGCGCGATCCTGAATATTTCATTCAGCCGAACGTACGCGTTACTTGCCAAAAAGCTTTCATCGAACACGCCGCGCCGAAATCCGATATTCCAGAGCGTCATTTTATTATTATAGAGAGAGAGAAAGCGGAGAGGATAACAAAACCACTCTGACTTCAAATATATACCGTTGCGTTCACGTGCACGTGGAGAAATCTAGGATTTATCGGGACTTTTATTGCACCGCCAAGAAATGTCGGATTTATTGTCTCTTATTACGTGATTTATCAATACGATAGAAGAAATAAAAAATGTATAATAAAAAAATACATCGAAAAAATTTAACTTATCTTTAATTTTGAATCGGAAATATCGACCGCGGAAGCTTCGTGAAGAAGAATTCGGGCGAAATAATTTCTTTAAAAGAAATCCAGTGCGCGTCGACGTTTCTATCGGTTTTCTTAGGTACTCGCACGCGAAGATAATCGCGAAGCTCCGCGCGTCGTCCAAATAAAATAGCAAGAAATGCGAAACCGGTTAAGTTTGAAAAGTGGCCAGCGGCGAGCAGAGAGATGAGAAGGTAGGATAGCGGCGTGGCCAGAATTCTCGCCGAAGGGTGGATGTGGAAGAGGCACGAGAAGTACAGCGATACGAGAGAGAAGGGAGAGATACATCGGTGGTAATCGTCCTTGCCCCGATTGCCATTGTAGTCGCTAGCAAGTTGGGGGGGTTGTGTGTTGTCATCTCTCACACTTTCATTCTTCTCCGCGCACACAGAGCCGACGCGAATGCTCTTGTCGGGGCTGCGGCTTCTAACCCCCCTTCGTTTATACATATTTCTTACTACAATACCGTTCTGGATTTCGTTTCTTTTTTTTATAAAGAGACTCTTGTAAAGCAGTCGAAATTGATAGAAACGAATTAAAAGCAACGGTAGAAATTAGAAAAAAGTAGAAAAAAAATTACAAAAATATAAGACCGATAACTAATTAGAAAGAAATTTATTTCAAGAGAATTTACAGAATTGGAATTTCGACGGCGATTTGTTTTTTTTTTCCTTGTAATATTTGCCGAGGGCATTGAAAATAACTCCGATTTATTTTTTTTTGTTTCGTTTTTACCCGTGCGCAGCGAAATGGTTTTCGGTTACAATGCAACCGGAAAAAGCAAAAGAGTCGAAACGATTGTTTTACTCGCACCATTAATTTTCGGGCTGAGTCACACAGAGAAATCCAGAGATTATTAATACAGCCTCGCTGTTTACATTTTGTCGATAATTTCGACCGAGCGGGTTTAACCTATCGCACAAGCCGACGGGATTAAGTAATATCCCATTCGAGAGTAATGCCCGCTAATTGCTATTAATACCGCAACCTTGTGCACCGAAATTCCGTGGTAATTTAACCTGGGTTCAGTTATTCAATGCGCCTTGCACACAATCTTACTGCGACTTCGTCAGCCGTGTCAGTACTGGTCTATTGTTCAAAACACAACGTACGTGTGCACTGACTGTCTGTCTGTCGCTCGGTCTCTCTTTCAGCTTCGCTCTTACGCTTGTCTGAAAAGTTTGACGGCGAGATCGCTAAGCCCTAGATACGTCAAAGACGCTTTCCCGTTTTTCTCTTCGGCACGCGTATATGGAGCGTGATTCCGGACACTTGCCGTTTTATTGTGGCTTTTTTTGTATAACGCGAGTCAAAACGCGAGAAACCCGTGGCGGGAAAAACGGGAACGCGCGGAATAAAAGAGAGACACATGTACGGATCCCATTCGGATAAACTGTAAAATCTAATATTTATTTTTATCGAAGAGCGTTGGGGCAAACTGCGCGCCAATTCGTTTACAACCCGTACTTCCGCGCGGTTCGAAGATTTCTTTTATAGAGGAATAACACGCGAGACGTTTCTCTCTCTTCGAATATAAAAAGACCGGAAACCGAAACATATGTGTATGTTAATTAATCCCCGATCCTGAATCGTGGTCTTTTTGGAAAAGTAAACCGTGTGAGTTCGACGCATTGTATTCGATCTTAAGATCTTTTGCAACATTTCGACATCTTCTTTCCATATGTATGCATATTAATATATCCTGTTGTTTATTTACCGCAAAAATAACTTTACACAATTTACTTTTAATGTATAAATAAATATTACAATTTAGTTTTATTTTAAAACAAAAATAAATTTATTTTAAAGATCGAGTTTTTCGAACGATGTTAGACAAAAAAAGATCTAAAGGTTCCAGAGATATATCAGATATGATAATTTTATTATGCCATCTCAAATAAGTTACGTGATTTTTCACGTGCGAAGTAAAAACCGAGCGAAGTCGACGATAACGTAGTTCGAACACGCGCAAGGAGATTTTTCCTGTTTCTCCGTCAGGAAATCGAACGACGGTCGTAAGATACGCGTCGACACATACGGCACCTTCGCTCACAGCGGCGGCAATATAAACGTGTGTGCGTAAACGAGAGATGAAGATAATAGAGGCCTCGTGCACGTCGATATTATTGCCGCTCGCGGCGATTCATTCGTAGGAACACAGAAACGGGTTAAACGGTTTTAGAAACTGCGCGCGCGTCGAATGCCTCGTTAGGATTACAAGCGATAATGGCGGTACCGGAACACCCCCCACGGGAGATCGGTTCTGCACGCATTTGTCGCGCGATGCGACGGATGGTTCCGATAATCGATTGTTTCCCACGTCACTTACGCACTCGCTTCGGCGAGGCCGCTCCGGCGAAACAATCGTCGCTTCTCCGCGCTTATTTGTCCGCTCGCAGGCCGGAACTTCCCTATACTAATGCGGGGAAATTATTCACACGTTTTGAATCGCCGCAGTGTGTGTGTGCATACACACATATATATATATATATATATATATTTCCGCACGCGCCAACGATGATATTTTGTTGTTAAATAAACGCGTAATATATCGCGTGCATATTGTTCTCTCGGCAAACAATCATTTCAATTAGCAACTTGTTTTCTCTGGCATTTTTATCGCGCGCGTTTCCGTTAATTGATCACTGGATACCCCGGGATTCGTTTATTTTCAGCGAACAAACTTGCTGCGAACGAAACTTTTATCACATAAATTTTCCGGTTCTCTCGCACGCTCGTTTGCGACGATTGATTTTCGCTGGAATTGTGTCGTGCGCAAAAATATGCAAATAACAATTTTAATATCGCGCGATATAAAAAATAAAAAAAAAAAATGACGATTTAATTTAATAAGGTAAACATCTCGACGATCGGACAAACGTCACCTGATCTGACATTTGTTGAAGAAATAATTACGACCTGGTATTTTAAACGCGTCAAGTTGGAAATTAAGTAAAAATATATTATATTTCAAAAAATACTTGAAACATTGAGAAATGTTGTGATTAATATTTTTATATCTAATAATTACTTTAAATAAACGTCCGGTTATTGCAACATTAATCTTGGTCGATGATAATTCGACAGAAAAGTTTAACGTGCAAGCTTTGCGGTTATACACGGTCAAAAATGAAAGGTCTAAAACACGCATGACTTGCGCGGTGAAACAAAAAATCGTTTCCGCGGGCGATTAATAAATTCTCTTTGCAGAGCGCGCAATCGTATAATGGAGTCATTGTCCCGAGTGCGTTCGTTTAACGTCGCGCTTATGTAAGTAGAGAAAAGCAAAAAAAAAAACAGTAACGACGTCGAGAACACACAAAGCCGGGTAATAATCCGACGCTGTTACAGCATCGGTATATAGAGACGCGCCGCTATCTGCCGTTGCCGCTAAATAGTATCACACGAGAATACTCCTGCGCTAAAAATAGTCTGAAAAGTCAGTGCAACGGAGAGAAAGAGAGAGAGAGAGAGAGAGAGAGAGAGGCCACACTCGAGAGAGTTACACGACGCCGCGCTCATTGATCCAATCTGTCGCCAACCGCCCGCGGATGAGAGCGTTTCTGAGCTAAAAAAAATGGCGAGAGAAAATCGACCTCTCTGTGTCGCGATTCATTTGCGAAATTGCCGTGACGCGTGCACAGCGTATAAGATTTCGCTTATCTGCACGCGATTCGTCGAGAAACGTCGGCCCCTAATCTTCCGTCGTTATCAGGAGAACGAATTTTAGTTCCAGAAACAGTTCCGTAAACTCGCCTCGCTGTGCTTTTGCGAAGAACGAGAGAGAGAAAGGGAAAGAGAGAAAAGAGGGAATTGAGCGAAGCAAAGCGGTCGATAGAAAGAATGTCGAACCTGGCACGTAGTACGGAAAATTGCGTGCCGCTAACGGGGACTTGCTGCACATTTAGTTCTTCTCTCCGTTCCTCTCTCTGTATATTCAACAAAACTATGTTGAACATCCTTTCGCATAATAAAATAAATTTGTCTTCCGACAATTATTTGGCGTGTTTGACGAGAATTTAATTTTGTGGGCTATCTTCTTTTTCTTTAGAAAATGCGACATCAAAGATGATAGTATCGCGTAATTTTTCCAAACGTTTTCACCGCGAAAAGACGCGCGCTTATGTAATCCTCATTGTCCGCTTGACATTGAAACTAAACCGATTAAATCTGCCGACCAACTTTTCTGAGCAAAGTAGGTTTAGTCAATTAGAAATAATGTAACCTGCAACAGGTTGACGTTGATGAATAGACAGGGCCTAGTGACCCTTACACATCTTTTTGCACATTTTGCGCGCTAGATATTTTCCCTATTTGCCATAGGAGAACGAAAACAATAGCAATGAGATCTTCAAAATATATTCCCGCGAAAGTGCCATCGCGGATTGATTTCTTTTGAGAACGAAATTATATCCGGAGATCTCGTGTGTTTAGGACATGATCGTGTCTGTATTTCTAAAAATTCGCGAACGTTGACGTTAGACATTACTAAACGTTTTTGTATCTGCGAACCGAAATAGATATTTTACCGTCGATTTGTTAAGATGAGACTTCTGATAAGAAACGAATTCTCGCATCGAACATTCGCGCCGATTGTAAACCCGTTAACTCTCGCTGTCTGTCAACATGACAGATACAGAAGCGACGGTCGTAACGTATGCAACAAATCGCCCGAGCGATGCCAAGTTCAGACGGCGAATAATTCATGTGCCCGACGCCACCGGCTCGATCCTAACACGACATATTCCGGGAAACTTCCGTCCAAATACGCGCGAGAAGTGTACGCCGTGCTACTCTAAACATGTCATGTACGTGAAGTCGAGATTTTTTCCACTTGGAAAGAAATATCAAATCTATTAGACGTGCGATTCTTTTCTGAAGTGTAGTTTTTTATTAATACTAGCACAACACAGGCGCGCGCTACGCGCACGCTATTGTTATTTTTATTTAACGTGTTGTCAGTGAACACAACCTGTCACCGCGATGGCAGATAGTATATACGTCTTATAAACCATATAATACACATATGAGAAATGTCAGAAATAACGCATGTGAAAATCAAACTCAAAAAATAGTGAGAAAGAGAAGTAGAAAAACAACACGTGACAAGGAAAAGGGTAAAAAAGAGAATATTATATATATTATATGTAATATTCTATATCTATATATAATACACATACATACGCATATATATATTGTATATATATATATACCGTAATCACGTGACCGAAGTCAGTAACACCGCCGCGGTCGCGCGGCCGAGGTCAGTGACTCCACCGCAGTCACGCGACCGAGGTCAGTGACCCCCCTCCCCACCAAGGCCGCGCGGCCGAGGTCAATGCCCTGTCAAGGCCGCGCGCCCGCGGTCAGTGACCCCTCCCCACCAAGGCCGCGCGCCCGCGGTCAGTGACCCTCCCCCACCAAGGCCGCGCGGCCGAGGTCAGTGACCCCGCCAAAGTCGCGCGGCGGAGGTCAGTGACATTACTGTAGTGTGTATATAATACATATAATACGATATAAAGTATAATATTATAAATATATAATAAATTATATATGTGTATAATATGTATTATTTACTGTTATATATAATATAAATTACAGTCACGTTATTTTCACGTGTTGTTTTTCTGCTCTTTCCTGTCACGTGACTTTAGTTACGTTTTTAATTTTCTCTACATATACGACGAACTGTCTCAAAGTCGCTTTTCATTATTTACTCTCTCGACCAATCGGCAACGCGGAAAAGAGACACCAATAGGTGCGATATATTCGACTCCAAACGCGCACTTCTCGGTCCAAATGCCTTTTTTAATAATATAGGAAGAAAGAAGACACACTTTTCAAATGACAATTAAAAAATAATGTAATAAAAGCCTAATAATATAATTCGAAAAATAATTTGCAATAAAATATAATTTGTGATAATAATTATAATTTATTATAATCCGTGAACTATGTTGCGTCAATTTTTCATCCTGATGAATCGTTCGAGACTTGGCGAGGGATATTTTTTAAGTTATGTCCATATAATTAATTATATTTAAATGACAATATAAGTATAAATTATATTTAAAAATATTATTTAAATATATTTAAATATATTCAAAATTGATGTGTTTTCTTGTTTGCTTAAAACAACAACTCTGAATAATATGGTCTATCGAAATTTATTATTATTCTCGACGAGCTTTTCTCGCGTGCAAATTGGAAAAAAAGTTCACTACAGGGCGGAAGTACGCGCGCGTTAGCAAAAAATTAATTTTATCCACGTAGGGACGCGTGCACACACACACACACTTACGTAGAGTGCGACATTATAAATTTTTTATTGTTCGTATATATCGAACTTATATATATCGCGCGCACACACATGTGTGTGTGTGTGTATGCGCAAGCAGAGCGTCGACGTTCCGTTTTGCTGCGAAAATTTCATTTTCCGATAAATGTCATTCGCGCCGTGACGGACAGAAATTCTCCATTGAAATTTTCGTCTTTGATAGAAAGCCCTTGAGAGGTTCTCCCGGAGTTAAGATTTTACATACCGACAAAACGTCGCTTTGAGAGAACGAGCAGAATGTTGCCAACGTAATTAATCTTTAATCCTTTCACTGCTCGGGAAAGTTGCGCGACGTTCTTGGGATTAGGGAGTTTCCCTTTATTGTGCTTCAATCTTACGTAAATAATTCTCATTATTGTGCTACGAGATACGCGTGAGAGTGACATACATATGAGATGGCGATTGAAATTTCTTATTTACACTTCAGATAGTAGCAGATTTGATTAAGATAAAACTGTCCGGGTATCAGAGAAATACTTACAACAAAGTATTTACGTATCTAAAATAAAGAAACTATTTAAAAAACATATCTCTTAATCTTTCAGTGCCATAAAAAATGACCTACATAAAAATTGACCTACGAGTTGTTCAGACTGGATCTGTGAGATCTACGCGACTTTAAGTTTGAATATCTTCGCAAAAAGCAATATTGTTTTTAAAGACACGTGATTAAAGTAAAGTCACGTGTTGTTTTTCCTCTCTTCCTTGTCACGTGACCTTACTTTAGTCATGTTTTTGAAGACGCAAATTACGTACGTCAGAAATTAATTTATCGTCTCAGAACCGCGTTTCAAATGTAAGAGATATACGTACAGCGTAAGCGGCGGCGCTTTTGATCTCTTTGATTCGCCGCTTGGTCTTGACACTTGTTGCCACCCACCTGACAATCCTCCGGCGCTTTTTTTTCGACCGCGTTGTACGAATTTGTTCGCTTGACGAACAAACAAGGGGAAAAAACGCAGTAGAGGGACTTTCGAGAGGCCGGTTTTTCGGTCGGGTGGTTCGCATTATCTCGAATTAGCCGCCGGCCAACTGTTGCTGATTCGATGTCCTCGTCTTGCGAACTTGGCTCCTTTAATTAAGTTCCAGCTATTTCACGTCAATCTCGTCAACGACACTGGTGCTAGAAGCGCTTCTGAGAGGTAATGAGGAGGAAACGTCCAGGAAAGTCGGATGGGCAACGGGGAGAATGAAAAAAAAAAAAAAAAAAAAAAAAAGGAGCGAGAGATGAATGTACGATGAAAATCGTGGAATTTGGAAGTCGGGAGACGTAAAAATCTTACAATAAATTTTCCACCGTCATTCCTCACTCGCTTTCAATCACGAATGTGCGAGCCAGTGATAGACGTTGACGGGCGAGCGTTATTGGGCGATAGAATGTGTCGATAAATTTGAATTCGAGATAAAAATATTACTTTTTTGGATGAGAGATCGCTTTTTTGGGGGAGAGAAGATTAAATTATATTTTATATATCATACGATGTATGTGAGAAGCGACGAAATATCTCACATCCCTGTTTAACTTCTGAGCTACTTGCATAAAATAATTCAACGGAAAATAACACGCAGGAATGATCAATTTTGTTCGTCGTTTTTGTGATTTGTTCTAATTTAAATAATCGGAAATAAATGAACGACCGAAACGTTCTATACAATTATACGCAAAGATCACTATTCGAGTCTCAACTGACGTTTCCAGAAACGTTTCGACATTTCGAAATTTCAGTTACGTCGAAAGGGGATATCATGCCAGACGGTCTTTGCGGTTGACGTAGGTGTCATCACGCCCATAGCTGATATCGCTGATAGCGGTTGTGGGTTGCAGACTGTATCAAGTTGATGTGTATCAATTCGCGTGGGTAACAGCCTTGACTTTAGCGCAACTGGGGGAGATGACTGGTAAATAGATCAGTCAAGCTTGCTGTGTGATTCACGTTTAAAAACGCGTCATAACATAAGATTGCACGTGTAAAATTTACACAAACACGTGTTACACATTTTTATCATAATAATCTCTCGACGAGATTTGTCGTTCTTCCTTAAAAGTCACACGTTTTATCAAAAATTACAGAAAAGCGTGGGTCTTTTCTTATAAAGAATCTTTACTTACGTATCCAAGAGTATATTTACTCGAGTATTCTTTTTTAAGTACATTTGCTTGTTAGTTTTTGATCTTTTATTTATATACTTTCTAGGAACGGCTGTTCGATAACGCAACGCATTTTCACAACTCGAGTATTTTCTATTTTGCGCATTCTCTCTGTGCTCTGTGTTTGTCAAAAATGAAATATCTTCGGTTCCCTTTCGCGCGGGAGAACGCATGAATTTTTCGCTCTTTTGCGACGATCGGGAAAATCGTATGTCGGCAAATAGAAATGGAAAGATGATTCGCGACGATAGGAGGTTCGTGCGTTTCGTTTTCTCTCTCTCTCTCTCTCCCTCCCTCCCTCCCTCTTTCCCTCTTTTGCTTCGAGAGGGTAAAACCGAGAGAATCCGTAAAGTCTGCCTCTCCGCTCGTCATCCCATACTGCCTCCGCCACTTTTCTCCGATAATAATCCCGTCGCGTAAGCATAAAGCGTAAAGAGCTTCGCCTTCGTCGCGATAGTCGACAAAAGCGAGGACGGGTCATCCGTGAACAAACGCGGGTCGCCAACTTCTTCGTTTTGTCTCCCTTCTGTTGTCTCAAGAACACGAATCCTCTTCACCTACATTTGACAATTAGGAGAAGATTTAGAGTCTTTCTCTCTTTTTTTTTCTGCGAGTCTACGAAGTAGATTTATATTGGCGCGTGTTTAACTTTCTGTTTAAAAGACGCAAGAAGGAATTCTTGTGTAAAATAAATTCGTTCGAATTGAAATTTGTTTATATTAGTAATATTTCAGGTTTGTAAATTATTAATTTATATAAATTAAATTATATTTAAGCGCGTTTCAAATTATACAAGTAGTTAGCTTTATTCGAAAAGAAGATATCTCGGTTTGTAGTAGCTAATACGTGTTTTTTAGTCTATCGGAGCCTATCGACTTTTTGATCTTATATTTGCGCTCTCGATTGGTTTTTGCGGAAACCTTTCTGTTTCTTCTCAAGCATCTTGTCAAGAGAGAGCTGTAAGCGTATTGCCTACCATTTGACACATTTCTCGTCGGCAGGCAACTCCCTCAGCACAGATTGGCTGATCCGTGAGGATCGACCGATATCTTGCTCCCGCTCTCGACATCGCTCTCGTTCTTTTTTTTTTTCTTTTCTTTCCCTGAGAAAGACGCTCGAGGGGCTGTTTCCATTCCTTATTTAGGCCGATAGATAGCGGCGCTCTTCCACCCTCTCCGTCTGGTGATCCTATGGGATTGAAATTCCGCCGCTGGCAAACGAGCGGCGCCGCGCTGGCTGGAGCGATCGTTCGAGGAGTATGAGAAAACCAAGGCGGTTTCTCCACGAGAAAGAGATTTATAACACCAAGTCAGAAATTGCTGTCGGGATATCAAGAACGAGGAAAATGAAAGGGACGATAGCGGACAACATATTACCCTCCCAAGACTGTGAATCTCGCGCACGGGACCACATCGACCGGGTTGTACATCGTCGTGTACGCGTTGGCACTTGATGCGACTACTGATGTATCGTTTTTAATTTGCCCATAGATTTTCGTCTACATAGGCGCGCAGACGTCGATTTTCTATTAACCGCAACGCTTTATTGATTAAAGCTGAATACGCTCTTTCTCTCTCTTTCTCTCTCTCTCTGTCTCTCTCGGGCGAGCCCTCGCGGTTTTGTTGCTTTCGTCGCATTGATTGTCGCGCTACGACCGCAATGCATTCAACCGTGTGCCCGACCCCTCGATCTCGCGCGATCGCGCATGAAAATGACAATCAACGAGTGAATAATAAATGAGGTGATTATATACACACGCGCGCGGAGGAAGACGAAAATCATCGCGAGAGAAATTCCGAGGAACGCGTGAGTTCGCGAATTTTCAACATCGATCGCCGCAGTTTCTCCCACGCTTATTCGAATCGGCCTATTACTCGCCTATTGTCTCTCGCGCAGGACTATTGTCCTCGTTAGCTATACGTTCGCTTGCCTTTCCAGCACTAACGGCACGCGACTCATGTAATCCTCGCTTCCCGGCCCGGACAAACAGAAATTATATTGTGTCACGCGAATAATGGCCGCGACTTACCGCGCGATACGTTTGTTGCGCGCCGATGCGCGACAAAGCGACATTGTTTGCGCCAAGTTGATTGTATTAAATATGTTCATATAACGAGAGCGATATCACGCGCTTCGCGGCGCGATACACGTCTCGCTTCTCTCGGTTTGCAGTCAGTTTGGGACTTGTTATTTTCGATGCAACAGGCGCAACAATACGCCGTATCTTTCGCGAGCGCACGGCTTTTCTCTGTTTAACGACACGTTACAGACGCGCGAGACAGATCTCTCTCGGAATTTCCGGTCGAAAAACGACCGAATTGTTTCTGGACAAAAATTACGTCGACAAAAGTGGAAAATTTGTGAAAAATTTTAAAACTGTTTTGTGTTTTAAAATGTTTCAGTTGCATAGCGTAGAAAATTTAAAAAAACTCTAACAAGTAATTACAACACAATAATTTTTGTTTCAAATATACAGAATGTACAGATCGTACACGGCTCTCTGGCAAATAAAATGAGGCTGCTGAGCACACATTATTATGTGTTTCAATTTGCATTTTAATTCGAATTAAATTGAATTCGAAAATCCATATCGAAGGTCCCTTGGGGTTTACGTAGAAACAACCCCTTTATCTCTCTCTGTGAATTTAATTTGAAAAAATTCTTGCGGAAAAAATAAATACCTTGGAAGAATAAACTGGAAGAATAAACTCGGCGCGTTTGCGCGAAAAAAAATTTCATCTTTTAGTAGCCGATGAAAAACACAAATAACTCAATTTCGATCACAACGGAAGAAATTGTCACACGTGACGCGCTTTTAAATATATTTATATTTAGACTACGTTTCTCTCTCTCTCTCTCTCTCTCTTTCTCTCCCCTACTAAGTTTAATAGGGTGGATGGGAACACGGTAAACCACATAATATAGGATAGTCGATGGAATGCGACGGGGATTGGAGGTAGAGCGGAAGCTGATCTGGAGCGGATTAAGTGGGTCACGGTACAGGACGAGGAGCGACCGTGGAGGCGCAGAGCGTTCGCCCTTGGGATTCTGCTGAAATATATTCCAGCGCGAGCACAGAAACAACGATCATCTAAAAGCACGAGCCATTTCCGCTCAGATAGTCTTATCGAGTTCCTCACGTGCCCTTCGCCGTTATCGCTTAAAATTGTTGGGAAAATAAATTTTACACACGTTGAAAAATAAATAAGTAAATATCGCCGTTGCGTTATTGTTACGAAAAACATTGTGTCTTCGTGTGCTTTTTTTAATTATTATTTTATTATTATTAATGATGCATTCTTGATGCAGCAGCAGTCGAGAAAGGTTAACACATTGTTGCAACTTCTTTTTTTAACGCTATCTCGAAATTAATATTAATGACAATATTCTCAGTTGTGGCAAATGATTACGGAATGAAATTAACTCGAGAGTCGACCGTATATACTCTCTCTCTCTCTATCGTCATTAATATTGCAGTCATTAATATCGCGGATCTGACGAGAAAATCTGGGTCAGATACTCGGAAAGCTGGCGGAAAAGTTTTCGCGAAACGATTTATCTTTCGCGACAAGCTTCGGCGCGAGAAAACGCGCCGGATACATTGTAAAACGACAATCTCGTATGAGAACACATTGCGCATCGAATCTTCCGTAACAAAAACAATCTCTGATCCGCACAAGAACGTAACCTAACGGATGTCGTTGGAAACGCACAGCTCGCGAGAGCTAATCTACGATTAATAACAGTCTCCCGACTGGGGTGGGAAGTTAATGCTTTAGTGCTTCCGACTTCGGATACTATTCCGCGAGAGCGAATTTGCCGCTGTAGCGTTATTCGAGGGTTACACATAACGCGCTTGTGAAATTACGGATATCGTGTTTCTCAACTAGAAGTTGGCCTCTTTTGTGTAATAAAAAATTATTTATCTCATCTAATGTGTCAAACATAATCGAAATTAGCAAAAGGCGTGAATCGGACGTGTGTTGAACAATTAATCAAATATATTTCTTTTAATCAAGATATATTTGAAAAAACATATTTGATCAATTATTTAACATCCAATTTATATTCTCACTTTTTTTGGTTTTTTTTTTTATTTCAATTATGTGTTTGTCTCTTTTCGATTTAAAAACAATTATATTTATCCTAATATGCTACCCGTAAGATCAACATCACTGAAACTTCGCGTGAACGACAATAGCGCAATTGATACGAACGACAAGTTTGCAAGCAAACGGCGCTGTGTATATATTTGCGAAAAAAAAAAAAACGATAAATAAACGCGGGGAAGTGACAAGAAGTTTCAATTTTTCTTAACAAGCCTGTGTCTTACCAGGAAATTGAAATCGTGTCGAGCTTTCGTTCGCGAGATGGAGAGGAGGAGATGATGAGAAAGGAGCTTCTTCTCCCTTGGCGCGGTATTTCTCTTCACAGACAGCAGTCCGCAGTTCCGCAGTCGAGTTTTTTTCCTCCCCGTCGCGAAATACAAATTGATCGCATCCTTCACGCCTCGCGTAGGCGGACCCCCCTTGCTCTTATTACAGTCAAATGCCGCTCTCTGAACACTTTTACTACTTCCTCGCGCGAAAGAGAGATGCGCGCTCTTGCTATTTTCTCCCGCCAACGCTTCTCTTTTGCCCTTTGGGAGACGAACGGAAAGGTCGATCTTTCGGAAAACGATATGTCTGATGATACAGAGAAACAAATGACACGCACGTGTGTCACATTTACAGCGCAGTGTGTTGGATTTGGATCGTATTTCTTCATATTTTAATTCGGAACTTTTTTCATTTTTTCTGAACTTGTTTTTCATTTTAAACGCGAGCTCGACGTGTGTTGTATTTGATTTTAAAAATATTAAAAATCTTTTTTGCAAAACTTCTGGCATCTTTTTTCACATGTCCACTAATTTCTTGTTATTTATTTAACAAAAGAGAAAACAGTTTTGCATAATTTACTTTTAATGATTTTTGAAGAAGGCGCCGAGGAATGCTGAACGAAAAAGACCCAAAGTTTCAGAATTAGGATAATGTCCGTAACGATCGTCGGAGAGACTTCATTAGAATATACGTTGTATACACACGGGGAAGCTTTTTCTATTCATGATATCGTTATACATATTTATTATTATACTCGAGCCGCACACACACGTGACCTTTTCTCGTGGAACGCCGAGATCGAAGATCTAAAAGAGAGAGTTAACCTCTTTTAAATTAATCTATTATTATTATAGACCGAATTCTAACTGCGCGTTTGACAATTGTAATATTCTATGTTGTGTCGAAGAACTTAATGAAAATTCTTCTGAAAACTGTTCCGCTTTAATTATTTTACTTTCCGATTAAGTTCGAAAGAATATGCAATAAAGATTTAAATTTGTCACGCACCGAGGCTTTTGTATATTGTTTTTTAAAAGTTGAATTGAAACGAGTTTGCTCATTTCTTTCTGTTTTGTACTTTCGACTGTTGCCTTCGACTGGCAAAAAGAATTGTAGGAGTGTGTGTAAACGCGTTTCTTCACCGAGCTCGGATTTTTGTGCTCCGAAGCTTTACATCTGATCATGTATTCAGTACGCGACCTTTGCGTTTTTTATGCAATTCTACGCGTTCGTATTTATCGCGCACAGTTCATTTAATTCGTGTGGCATAAAAAATTATTAGAGATAAGAGCAAATATTAAAAAGTGCCGTCACGTAACGCGCTTTAACGTACTTGCGTGTATAGTTGGGAATGATTTTAATTAAAGAATTCGTGCTTGGAAAAGATCCATTACGCGCGTTTATATGAGAAACGAGTAAGTTAATGATGAACTATATAATCCGCTTGTTCCGAATTGATCATTTAAATAATATGATAACATGTGGAAGAGATCGCGCGAGGTTTTATTGCAATTTTATTGAAAACCACCGTAACGTGCACGTTTGTACTGTTTGTTTAGTTTTTGATGTTTGTAAACGATACATCGTTTGTTTGTTAAATACATACACACACACACACACATACACACACAAAACCGCTGTTATAAACCGCGAGAATACAACGCGATCCTTTTTCGTGTCAACTTTCAACACGTTGACACAAAAAACAAGCGGGTAACAGTCAACGCACGCATCTCCTCCTTTCGTCTCTAACTTCTGTCACGGTCGGAAGTAGTTTTAATTTATGCTTATAAACAGAAAGTCCGGACATACGATACATATTCATGGGCACCGGGAAGCTTTGCCGACGGAATACAAACGCCATAGATCCTCCCTTGTTCTCCCTTTGGTAGGTCGAAAGTATTCGTGTTGGTCTGCTATCATGTGTCGGTCGTGTTTGTCGTGCGACCGCGCCAGCTGTTTCGCTGCTAGCCACCCCCGATTGAGAACGCCGATAATTTAATAGGCCTTACTATCAAGAGACGCGGTCGCAACGGCACAGTTGTGTGTGTGTGTGTGTGTGTATACGCGAATCGTCCAGTTAATAGGATCTTGTATTTTCGTGTCTCAGACATCGGCTAAACCGATTCGGGTTTTTAATATTCACTTTATGGTTGACCTCCTTCGTTGATTGGGTCATTCAAGACTTTCGATGGATATTTGTTAAGTCACTCATAACTAAATATCATTTAAATATGCAATGAATATATTTTAAAAAGTAATAACAATTTTTATTTTAATAAAAAGATAAGAAAATGGCAATAACAAAAATTTTTATTTTAATATTTATATTTTAAAATTGTATGTATATATTTTTAGACGCTTTATCTCTCTTTCTCTCTTTATATTCGTGTTGAATGACCTTTTGTTGAAAATGTAAAATACAAATCAAAAGTCATCCAGTTCTCCGAGGATTAATAATGGCCTTTTCAAATATATGTATATAAATGGTCTTTTAATATTTGACATTTTTCCGCATTAAAAAAAACTTTCTCGGGTTTTTCGAGAAACTTGCATTATCAGCCAATTGTAAGAAGAGTTGTACAAGACGCAAAAGTACGAGAACGCCGAGTTTGCCAAAAAATCGCGCGAAATCACCTGTCGCCGAAACAACGATTACACACACGTTCCTTTCGAGTTCGTTGAAGTTCGAACATCCTGTTCGCCGAACACCGGTCAGTCAGCAGAGCGGTAGCCTGGAAGTAGGTCTGGCACGTTTCCACGCGACATTAACCCAATTTACACGCTCGCAGCGCGTAACACATCACCAGTATCCAAACGCGCGCAAACGAACTTTATTACCTCTCGACAGGATTAGTAAATCCGAAGCTGTCGATAACTGACCATTCACTCCCAGACGTACGTCACGGAACGGCCGAGGGTTCGTTGATGAAAAAAAAAAAGCCTCGCGTTTCCTTTTCATTTCGACGAGTATTCCCGAATGAGTCCCCGGAAGTCGGCCGTTGTACGTCGGCTCTTTCGATCGAGCGCGTGTGCAAGGTGCGAACGACGGGGAAAGATGAAGGCGGAAAGAGGACGGAACAAATCGGGATCGCGTAAGACGAGGTCAGGAAAAGTCGATAATAACGCGACAGGAATATGAGAGGGAAGACCTGAGGCGCACCTGAAGGTGTTGCAAAACACCTCGCGTCAAGTTCCCACGGAGATAACCTCGACCCATCCTTTTATTTTTTTTTCCCCCTTTCTCTCTCTATATCTCTCCCGTTTTGTCTTTTCTTCATTTTTTCTTGGTCTCCTTTTAACTTCCCGGTCTATTCCTTCTAAAATAATCATAATGAAAAATAGACACGGAAAGGTAATCTTTACTTTTTATGTCTCTGTGAATGTGTGTGCTCACTTGAGTCACGATTTAATCGGAATATGGTACTGCGTAAATCGACTTTATAAGCAGATTAACCGAGTATAGCTTCTGAAGTCATGTTCTAACTTTACGAAACGGAAATAGTGGCGTTATAACTACTTCGACATGGTATATCGAACAAAGCATTGGCATATAATCCTCAGATAATATGAAGGGAGAATCCTAATAATATTTTATCAGGATATGAATTAAAAGTATATTACCTAACAAAAATAACTTCGATGCTTTTCACATTTTTTGTAAACAATATTAATGAAAAATTGATGTACTAATAATTTAACACAACATTAAAATTACTGTTGAACAATTATTAATTATATTATTACTTTTTTATTTTGTATGCAAAAATACAAGCTTTTTACTTGCATCGTATTCCGATTGGCTATTTCAAGTTTTCTCGTATTATTTTATTATTTGTAAAATATATTACTTTGGAGAGAGTTGTGTTGTATTTCTTCTATTTGCTCACGAAGTTTAGAGTTTCTCGAATCCACGATTTCTAATTCGATCGCGACGCTCTGCGGATCGGAATATATAATTTTCTTAGTTCAGAAGCCACGTTGATTCTCGCAAAATTATTTGTTGACAATAGCAGCGAGCGTTTACACAAACGAGGCAGAATAGATTTGGCTGCGTTGTACTGCGGAAACGCGATTTGGTCGTATTGCTTTTGCAGTTGACGGTGCGAGGCGAATAAAATGACGACGGAGGAGGAAATGTTAATCGCCTTTATTAATGTCCGCAATTTCGGCCACTTTGCTTTGTTCGCTTCGTTCACTAATAATAGGCTTCATTACCTACGTTTCCGCGCTTAATCCGTGCTAATTGCGATACACAGTATTTATCGACTCTCTTTGCGAATGACGCGCGAGTGTACTAATGAAAAACTTCGTCGTCGTCGGGAGACTGACTCATCGCGACATCAGGTGCTGATTTATATATATATATATATATAAAACAAGATTGCAAAGGAAATATTTTCAAATTTCAAAAGAAAATTGCGTGACGCACACGCTTATATTATTATTTATATTCTTTGAATTCTGCAATTCATTTCGAGATAAGTTTTCAAAGTAAAACTTCAGTGAATTCATAAAAGCCCACGCATCACACGTTAATCAAAGAATAACATCAACTGCAGAATGATCAAATTACCTTCCTTTCGCAGAAATGCGACAAATATTCCGCATCGTTTGGATAACCGCTCGCTGCTGATCGTCAACGAGCAATTTTGCGAGAATCAACGCAGCTTCCGAACTCGAAAATTCTCTCGGTGCGAAAGTTCAAAATTTTCTCGGTTTAATTAGTCAGCCTCATTTAAACACGTGCGTGTTTAAATTAACTCGTTACTTATTACATAAGAAAATTCCGAACACGCACCGAGCAAGAAACGTATTCTCAAAGCCTCGTATGGTTCTTGGTTTAATTAAATTTTTTGAATTTCCACTCTTCTTTTACACGTACACACACTCTTCTATTTTTCTTCTCCTTTCCGTCTTGGCGCTATTTTATTTTTATCCTCGGCAAAGCGTATCTCTTCGCGATAATCTCATATAACGAGGACCGAGGAGAGGAACGAAAGAAAAATTTGCGCCGGTGCGCGCCTCTTGATTAAATCGCGTGAGCTAAGTTAACTGGCTTCTCCTTCGTAAAAATCGATGGTACCGCGCTCTAGGTCTCTATTTGAAGACGAGGTAAATCGAAGAAATAACAGATGCCTTTTAAATATACTGCGATAACATTAATCGCGTGGTCGGGCTATCTCTATCTCTCTCTCTCTCTCTCTCTCTCTTTCTCTTTGTCTGAACAATTTCTCCAGAAGCCGAGAAAGAACGGAGGAAATGCTATTCTTCGTCCCTTCGTGAAATCACGCGTTCCGGAGAGAAGCACCCGGAAGGCAATTAAACGGAGTTCGCTAATTGCTAATTGCACCGCCACGCTCGTGCGACGACGTTCTTGCGATCTCGCGCGACCTTCTTCGAGCTTAAATTATCTCACGACGAATTTGCGAGGGTCCCGCCTTATGAAGAATGCAAACGTTAACACGTTTTTCTTTCTTTGACGAATCGTGCGCGCTAATTGAAATAACGTGATGAAAAATCTAATTCGAGCGCGAAGTCGTAATTACAAGCGTGGCAATTTTACCACAAAATACTTCTCGACTCTCTTTGTTAGACCTTCTCCGAGAAAAAAAGAAAAAAGGCAATGAAAAAAAATAAATAAATAAAATTGTTGAAGAAGATTCAACAGCGCCACGTTTTTGATGCGCAAGACCGCAACCTCGGAGCTTTATTTACTTTATTACATTTTCTTGAATACGTGTTTTCCGCCAAAATTTTTTCTCTCTCTCTCTCTCTCTTTCTTATCTCACCGGTCATGGCGGTATAAAAGGTTAACAACATCTCGTTTCCACCGCAATTTACTTGGCCAACAGCCAAATCATATATCTTTTTACCGCCAACATTTTCCGTTCCCCGTTTCGAATTTCTCCATTTCATATAATCTTTTATATCTGTGTCTCTCAATCGCGCGCGGCGAGAAAAAAACTTTCCGGCAAGTGATTTTTGGAATCGCCGAAATTATCACGTCTAACAATCGTCGACGGCAGAAACTAGTTCGCGTCGAGTGGCACATGGACGAAAATGAAATCTTGGCGTAAGCTGAAATGAAGGAGGTGAAAAGATTAGGTCGGCGGTGTTTTCGTATCGCGTATAGCGACTTCTTTTAAACGTGAACTTTAACACGCGCATGTACCGCGTACATATAAGATACCACATCGCCGGACATTCATTAGAGAAATAATTATCAGCCATGTAAAGATTAAATATAATTTTCAGTGTTTCAAGTATTTTTTAAAAATGTTTTTTAAATTAATTCCTAACTTTAAATACGTTTTCTTTATTTTTTTTTACGCACTTCTGCATTTAATTTCATATATAAATATTTTGTCACAATTATTTTTCTAATAAATGTCTGGCCAGTGGCACTTAATTATTAGAACACTTACTGATGGCTGAACAATTTCCAGTTCTACTACTGCGCGAAGCTACTGAGTGTCAGATTCTCTTAATTTATTGCGAGTTTATATAAACTTTTGTATGCCGATTGCTACGATTAAGCAAATTGAAAATAAATTTTAATACTTAATTCGAAAAGTAACGTTTATTACAGTTCGCATCTTTCCATTTTAAACTGTCTCTATGTGAACTTCGCTCTCCGCCGCAAGATCGACGAGACGTTCGCACGAGTCCCAAGTCGTTCGATCGCGTTTAAACTTGCGATAGGTTTTGCGCTCTGTTTTTTTTCACAATCGAAATTCACGCTAGTTCTCGTGTAAACGACCCTGCGCGTCGATTACACAGTTTGTATGTGTTGGCGTACCTGGTACTGTAACAAGAAAATTCCGTTTTATCTGAACCTCCGATCTGGAGCAATTATTGACACGAACTATTCAAAGAGCATGTAAAGTACGCCCGTGTAAAATTTTTAATAATTTTTTTCTCTCGATTCGCTCGTTCTATTCGCGTCAAATTGAATGGAATCTTTTTTTCTCTCTTCTCTTTATAAAGTGTAATATGTCTCGTCTTATATGAAAGTACGGAAGCGGATTACAATGTATATATATATATATCTTCCATGTGAGAAGAAGAAAGTCTTCATCACGGGGTGGGTTGTACGAGACGTGGGCAGCGGTGCGTGGGATGTTTATGCGTGGGACGCGGAATATTGGGACGTGACATTACGAGGAGACTCTGACCCATCCTTCTCCAATGCTTGCTCATTGGAAAATTTAATCCAAGACCAGCGCCAAATTCAAACAATCCGTTATTTACTCCGCAAACAGGCGTTGTATTTTAGATTAAAAAGAAATAATTTAAAACTTAAATTTTTTTAAAATAGGGAATCTGTTTTAAATCTCGTAGTGTATGTGTGTGTGTGTGTGTGTGTGAACGAAATATTCCGGTGAAATATTGTTTACGAAATAAATAAACAAATGATTGTTCTCGATTTCAGAGGTGAAACAAGAACTCGAAGACCTGATGTCCGACATCAAGAAAACTGCTAACAAAGTGAGGGCTAAATTAAAGGGTGAGTTTTTGAAATCCGGAACAAAAATATATATTTACATGTAAATTAAATATTAACTGTGTCAACATATTCAAATGTGATATTTTTACATGTTTCGTAATGTGATAAACAATTTTGTGAATTTGGATTTTCTTTTCTGTGTAAATATAGTCATAGAGCAGAACATCGAACAAGAGGAACATACGAATAAATCGTCCGCGGATCTGAGGATACGCAAGACTCAGCACTCGACGTTGTCTAGGAAGTTCGTCGAAGTGATGACGGAGTACAATCGGACACAGACCGATTACAGGGAGCGGTGTAAGGGGAGAATACAACGACAGCTCGAGATTAGTGAGTACATATACCTACGTCACGATTGGTCGTATTCATGATCGGAATGCCTGTTCGAGCAGAACAGCTCTTTCTAATCTGTCGCCAATATCAAAGCCCGTCTTCCTCATCAATCTAATGCTCGAAGTATTGTCCTCTTGAATTTGCAATTTTAACATTATTCATTCCAATTTAACACACGATAACAAATACTATTGTGCATACAATTGTACTTCCATCGATTAAAAAGGAAGTTTTAATTTTAAAAACTTGAAATTCTCGAAAGGTTTTGAATGCATATTTGAATGCATGCTTCTATTTGTGCGATCGAAACAAATTTCTACGCTCAGTTAAAAGATAAATTCAGATATTTATTTTAAAAAATAATTATAATAATTAAAAATTAAAATATGTAACATTGGAAACTAATATAAAAACATATGGTTAAAAACTACTTGAGACACATTGAGAATTGTTACGTCAAATTTTACAAATTTAATAATTGTTTCTTTACTAAATATCCGGCCAGTAGAACATATATCTACTAAACCGACAGTAACACGATAAATAAGACAATTGATTGTATCTCGCGGCGAATCTGTTTACGAGACGAGACGAATTTTTGTGATTGCAGCGGGGAGAACGACCACTAACGAGGAACTCGAGGAGATGCTGGAGCAAGGGAATCCAGCCGTCTTCACACAAGGGGTACCTTTGTCCTTAAATGATCTTTCCCCGTAGCTTTGTGAAAAGCGTTAATATTCTCGCTCGTCGCGCCTATCTTAATTCACACGATTAATCTTGCCACTTGTCACAGATCATTATGGAAACGCAACAAGCAAAACAGACTCTTGCGGACATCGAGGCACGTCACGCTGATATCATTAAACTTGAAAACTCCATCAGGGAGCTACACGACATGTTCATGGACATGGCTATGTTGGTCGAGAGTCAGGTAAGGTCGAACTGTCTCATGCAAATTTATCCCCGAAGAGACATTTGCTTGTTTGAACGAATTAAATCATTTATGTCAGCTCGATCGTTTCGATTTAATTTCGAGAATCCCTCGTCACTCTTGAACTATAACGGAATTAAATTTGTTAACAAAAGATTTTTTTATACGTATGTTTTTTGTTTATTATTTCGCGATCTGAATATTTCTGTTTATTTATTTCTACTACGCGTATGATACATTTGTCACACATTCGTGCAAATTGCATATGTAAATTTTGTAAATACGTAATAACGTCAAAGGTGTATTCGTTATTATGAATATTGATATATTATTACATCACGATGAAATTTTGAGCAATTAAACACGTCTACATGAGAGTCAAATGCATTAAATCGACATGAACATAAATTTTCTGGTAATTGAATGTGACGTTTATGAATGATTCTGTGCAGTTTGCGCGAGTTAATCGATACGTGTGTTTGAGGAGAGAAAAATCGACGGGAAAAAAACAACATAAAAAACTTTCCCAATTTTTTACATTTTATATAACCTCGTTAGTAACTGTTTAATTTGAAACGTCAAACAAGTAATTAAAATTATTTATACGATGAGAAAGCGATTGTTTCTTTTTAGCACAAACTCGGCTACAAAATCCGATCTCTCTGTGAAACAAAACAAATAATAAAGTTTTCAAACTCGTGCGTGGCTTTTCAAACACACGTTCAAATTTAGTTTCAACTTAGTTTTAGAACTAAAGATAATTGTAACAATTAAGACGATTTATTGCAAGATGCTTGAGCAACATCGTTCCCGACAATTGACTGATGCGATCGGCCAACGTTGCCGATTTAATTGACATGATAATTTGGAGAACACTTCCATCTTGAGTATATATTAATTTCATAGTCGTCCGCGGTGATTTTTACTTTTTTTTTTTTCGTACGATGATTAATTAGGAAGCGTAGCGCGACGCAGTGTAACTATGCTTCTACTCTTTATAGCAATATTTCTTAGCATAATTACGCGTTTTATTTACTATCTGCTAAGTCAAAGGGTGATAAATTTCTTTATTTTGCTAAAATCTCAAGTTTATTCAAATCTGAGCGTTGGTTATTTTCGCACTTCTGAAATTATTACTATTTATCGCGTGAAACTTGAGACTTTAGTACGCTTTAATTCTTTGCATGATAGATAGACATTAATAATAATAATATTAATAATAATAATAATAATCTTTTTACTTATAGTATCTAAACTCAATGACCTTTTTTCACATAGCGAGGAAAAGTAATTACCACAGTGTCTCTTCAACTATGAATTTACATATTTGTTTTAAGATATTTATTGTTAACTTTATTGTTATACTTTTAGAGTAATTCCATCGCGGTCTCTCTTTGCTTGTCACTTTGTTCAATCTATTGTCACCAAAAAAGATCGCCACTTGTCACTTGTGTTCGATCGCTTTACAGCGGTAATTACTTTTCTCGCGTTTATCAACGCCGGTGTGCGAGAGAGCTGATGCATGACGTAATAATAAAATTGAGAAATCAAGTTTCTAATCATTAGCTTCGCCTTATTCTTGAGGAAAACTAACACTCTTTCTTCTTGTGTTACGCTGTGTGGATTCGCGCCGCGCCTCCTACCTACGCCGCAATTAGGGCGAGATGATAGATCGCATAGAGTACCATGTGGAACACGCGGTGGACTACGTGCAGACGGCCACGCAGGACACCAAAAAAGCACTCAAGTATCAAAGCAAAGCCCGACGGGTGAGTCCTCCCCAGATGTCACGCGTCGAAACCATTGGCATTTCGTTCGCGTCTAATTGGTCACTCTTTTGTTTCTTCCTATCATCTTCCCGTCATTCCTACACTTTCCCCTATCCGGTTGGCGTTCTCTTTCCCCGTTTTAATTTTTAATTCCCCTCCTCCCTTCCGGCTACGACCTTTTTCGTCGAAAAATCTCCGCTTTACTCACAATTTTACCCTCCCCCGCTACTCGATTATTACGCTTCTGTTGACGTGTATCGTTCGCCTGTAATCTGTATATTAATCGGTGTATACAATATCCGTTCTCTTCCCACACACACACAACTACATTTGATCCTCCTCTACCCGCTCTACGCGAGCGACAAAACTAACGCTTTGCGCGTTTCTCTTTCTGTTTATCTGTTATACTTCGTCGGTTTTTGTTTTTCTTTTTTTGGTATTTCGTGATGACAATGGTGAACAACGAACATATACTAAATGTGTATATATTACATTATATTGTATACATATACATATGTACTGTCTGTGTGTGCGTGTCTTTTTCTCTTTTCCTTTCTTTTTCTCTATCTCTTTGTCTCTACATACATATATATATATATATATATATATATATATATATATATATATATATATATATATATATATATACCTATGTATACCGCTCTCTGTCGAAACATGGGTGTGCTAATTGTGTGCCTCTGTCCATCAATCGCTCTGTCTACTGTTGTTACTACTACTACTATTACTGTTACTTACTATTACTCATACTACTAACCTTGCGTTTACTAAATCTTCATCTGCTGTGTTGATATTAACACGAATCGTGTGTGATTTGTGTATCGATGTGAAAAAACAAAAAAAAAACAAAACAAAACCAAATGACGCGCGCGACGCCGCTGAGGATCTCTGGTGTCTTGCTGCCGCGGGGATGCTCTGCTTCTTCTCTTCACTCGCCGAGTATGTGTACATAAATGTAACGAAATTGTTCCCTCTCCCCCCCTCTCGCCCTCTCGATGAGCAATCTGTCAACCCGAATCCCTTTGTCCGAATCCTACGAATCCCCACGTGCGGTGTAGGGTGAAATGGTGGACCGCATTGAGTACTGGGTGAATCAAACCGGCGACCACGTGGGCCAGGCCCGGGGCGAGCTGATCGAAGCCGAAGAATATCAAAGAAAGTCTCGTAAGGTAAAGAACATCAGACACCACCAAGCAGTCACGTGGTTAGAAACTTTGGCCCGAAACTAGACATGTATATGTACTGTATATACTTTGCTTCTCTCTGTATATTGCATTCGCGTCAATTGCGGAATATCGCAAGGGACAAAAAAAATACGGGTTTTTCCTCCTGTAAAGCGAGACAGATTTAGCCCGGGGATTCGATAATGAAAAAATAAAATGCTAAATCGCGCGATTATATTTGACGGAAATTCTTTTATTACTTGTGAATGAGAACATTATTCTCCCCGACGTTTTTATGGAAACGGATTTTCGTCCCGAGAAAATGCATTTTTCTGTTCGCCTGGCATCGCGAAATTTCACGTCGCGCCGTTGAGGTGAAATAATAATTTCTTTGTAGACTCTATTGGAAGAATGCTATTTCTCACTCCGTGAGAGTGAGAGAGAGAGTTTACTCGGAGGATTTGCGCCTCTAAAGTACGGCGTTCGCGCGCGCGATAAGGAACCGCTTCGCTTGGCGGCATTCATCAAAAGACGACATCGCGAGTGAATGAAGTGGATGGAGCAAAAAGGAATAAGTGCCTATTCAACGGGAGAGATTTGTTTGAAATTTTATCCAACTCGCGGACTGCGATTTCAAAATATTCGCGCGCGCAGTAACGTTCGCATTGTCATCCGTCCCTTGTCTGCGCATCACGTCGACTTCGCAATAGGAACGACGCGATATATACGCGATATATTTGTTTATTTATCCTGCGAAGAGTGAAAATGTCAAACTATACGTTTGAAAATAAATTCAAACTTGTATTGCAAACATTGTTTTTTTTTAATAAATAGTTTACGAATGGATAAATTCTGAGAAAATGAGATAGATTTGAATATTAAAATATACTCGCGATTTAACGAAAGAGATCAAGCAAGGAATCACGAGGTAAAATTTCTTATTGCTCCTGAAGCAAATTTCTTCGTCTTTGATGTGTCTACCTGCGATCACCTCGCATCGAGTGGGACTCAGAATTGCCAGATTAAAAAAAATGGTGAATTGAGACAAAATTAGAAGAAAAAAAACGCTTCTATAATTTGCAGTTACAGTTTTTTAAGTAATTGTTAATTTAATTTTTCATAATTTTAATACATGTATTTAAATAATATATTTAATATATAAATTTAAATAGTTTTTGATAATTTTCGCTGCTTCTCGCTTGTTTTATTATATTCGAATTCTCTTCTGTTAAGAATATTTTTGAAATTTTTGAAAATCTTTTAAGAGCATCTTATAGAGTCGATGGACTCTGCGCGATTCTAAACAGAGATCGGAAGTGAACTTTTAACATCTTTCCCGACGTCTGGCAACTCTGGTAAAATCCGATTCGTGTTTCTTGTGATTGACCTTTACTTTTAATGTCTAGTATACAATTGCACTGCTGCTAATCATGTTACTGTTTGGTCACACGTTTACAAGTAAAAAGCAATTCAGTAACGCCCGTTTATACTCCAGTGATTCGAGGAATTCTTACACTGGATTATAAGCGCAAATTGTACAAAGTTGTATTTGTTTCTTAATGCTCTCGATTTCTACAATCAAGAATAACAGGGGGAGAACGTGAGTAAAGTTAATTAAACTAATCTTTTAATGCGATATTTGAAAAAGTAAGAAATATTTTATATTTTCTCTTCATACATAGATACGCTATTAATCGCTCAATGATCCTAATTGTTTCAATACTTTGCTTTCAAAAACACTGGCTATAAATAAGAGATTAATTAAACGGAACTTATCCGGAATCTAACACGTTTGGTCTCATTTTTGCGAGAAAAATGTTAGGAAGCACGTAACTTTTTAATTTAACAAATTGGTTTATCGATTACGTCGGCGTTGGACAAAAAAATCTCGTATAAAATCTGAGCGTTGGAACGCGGGAGGAAGGGGAATGACAGTTCTGATAAAAATTATTGGATTATAAGCGTACGTTACTGTGCTTCGCGATCCAAGTGCACACCTGAGATCGCGATGAAAAATCGCTGAAGTATCAATTAGTGTTGAGAGCAACGTAGAGTACCCGCAGTACTAGGAGAATGCGTTGTATTCTAAATTTTCGCAGAAACACTGTTGCGGTGTGGTAGACTAGAGAGCAGACTTAATCGACATCTCTCTGTGACCAAGTAGAGTGGTTTGGTGTTTGTGACTAACCAGTTTGTGAAACATTATTAGTTGTATGAGGAATGTGCTTGGTTTTGTATTTGACAGCACGTCATCCCCCTGAGATTTGTCGTCCGTAATAATAATAATAATAATATTTACAACAGTAACGAACTGTCATATATTCTGCACTTTGATCCGATAAACAAAAAGACGTTTCGTCTAACAAAAACGTAACAATTTATTTATTATAAATTAAAATACCGAGATATAACGCGCGGCTTACAAATATAAATTGAACCTAAAGTAATGAGTAATTGAAAATATTATTGAGATATATTTATAAATAATTTCTGTTATATACATATGTGCTTTCTATTACGTTACATATGCTGTATTCAATTTCCATCGCGAAAAATCAATCGGAAGTGCATTACTTGTGTGCAGCAAGCGCAAAGTCAATATATAAGCGAACATGTGTAATCATATATGTAAGCTCGCTTCTTACATGTTTTTCACACCGCTTCTTTTCCCACGAGCTTCGAATCTTTTTTATTTTTTTTTTTTATTTTTTAAATATTTTTTATTTCTGATCCACTGCACTCGACTACAGCCGACCCAGTTTTTTCCTCACGTTTTTTCTTTTTTTTGATCTTTTTGCCGAAAAAAATTTTTCTCGTTGTCTCTTTCTCTCTTTTTTTCTTTCTCGAATGATGTAATACGTAGTATACATAAGTATACTCTTTTTTATAATCTTCTTACAAGGCACGCCATGCAACATAAGTATTGAAAATTCGTTACTTTTTTCTTCTCTGATCTATTTTTATCTTTAATTCCTTGCGCGACTTCGCGACTTGGACGAAGCGCGTAACAAAACGCACATTTCACCTCCCCCCTCACACGTGGTCTTCTCTGCTTTTCTGTCCACAGAAAATGATCTTCATCATAATCTGCGTCCTAATATCGGCGGTTATACTAGTCGCCATAATCGTAGGGTTCCTTCCGAAAGCCTAAAACGGGCCAAGGGGGGATGTTATTTCTGTCGGGAGAAGGAAGAGAAGCTTTGAAATCTCACAAGAAAAAGGCAGAAAGAGAAAGGGGAAAAATAACCGAGTGCAATTGCGGCAGCAATTTACGTCGCAAATAATAATTAAAAAAAAAATAATAATATTAGTAACATTAAAAATAATATAAATAAATAGATAATAATGTGCAGAAAAAAAACCTTAGTTGCGCGATCAGCTCGGGAGAGAAACGCGTGAGATCGAATGTGCAGTGTAATCGGAAAAGACATGCGGAATGCAATCTGGTGGCGGTTCTTACATCGAGAGCTGTATCCCAAAAATTGCACGTGCATACTAAAAAAAAAAAAAACTAACAAACAAAAAGTCTAAGAAAGAGAGACATAATGCAAATATGTTAACGAAACGTGTATCCCGCGTCGATCCCACAATAACACGTGTCTCTCCGCAGTCTCTCAAGTCAATAATCTTCCAACTAATCTCTCTGTAACGAACGACTCGTTTCATTAAAATCAAGTGAACTTTATCGCGCTACTCGACGTTTTTCCGGATACATGCATATATATATATATATATTGAAGTAACGACATAAGATGTGATTGCGATTTTTTGCTGTGATGCGATATAATCTTGTGATTTCCCGTTGTCTTGTCAGTTTGTTTTTTTTTTTTTTTTTT
>NW_018020686.1:0-1941 GCF_002006095.1 Pseudomyrmex gracilis
CCCCGCGCTATTGACCTTCTTTTTGGCC
Organism: Pseudomyrmex gracilis; assembly: GCF_002006095.1. Taxonomy (NCBI): domain Eukaryota; kingdom Metazoa; phylum Arthropoda; class Insecta; order Hymenoptera; family Formicidae; genus Pseudomyrmex; species Pseudomyrmex gracilis. The sequence continues at coordinate 29 of NW_018020686.1, forward strand.
AGTTCTTAAGTGCGCTTAAAACTTGCATGGAGTTAGCTCTGTTGAGAGTAGTGGCTATAAAGAAGGAGCTTCTTGCGATCGCGCGTTAATTCCATGAAGAACAATCGTTGAACGTGAAGCGTCGGATCATCTTTTCATCCTGCTGATGAAAAGAGATTGCGGCTCGAGTCCCCTATACGACGGACTAATCCGACCAGGAGAACGTTGCTGGACGTTGCAACAACAATCAGGAAGCGCAGAGTAGAAGCTTGCTTATGTTGTCTTTTATTACGAGATATATATATATATATTTATATACACATATATATAAATATATATAAAATATAATTTCCAGATATGTGCCCAAAAAAGAAAAACCAACCGTAGTTGATAAATTTATATATTTTATATTTACGTGACACACATACACACTCACACTCTCTCACACACACACACACACGACACACATTACAAGGTGTTAGAAGGAAGGTGTCCGCGTACCGCGAGACTAACGTGCACCCCACAGTTGTGTTTGCAGCTGGATCCGAGCGCTCTTCCGTCGCTCCCGCTCAGCCGGAGAGACCACCGCCCCCGCTTCCCCCGCCACGCTTTCCGAACAGCGGTGTCTGACAATGGGAAACAGCACCGCTTAATATCGGTAATCTAGTGATCATGAACGCGCCGATACCGCTGCCGCTGCTGCTCACCACCAGCAGCCTCAGTCTGGAGACGCAGCTCTACGAGATCATCACCGAGAGCGGCAAGGCGTGCGCGACCTTTCTGCGGAACAGCCTGCGACGCGCGACCAGCTTAGGCTGGAGCGCGACCGAGACCACTTTCGAGACGACGACGAGCGGCGTGATGATGTATCACGAGCAATGAAGGAAAATCGAATCGCCGTTGAAAAAAGAGGAGATTTCGGAAGGACGTCACGAGAGAGACGCGCGATCGAGAGTTATATAAAATCGATATGGCGCGAATCGACCGACGATGGACGGGAACGAGCGTCCCGCGCGGTCACACACACGTTTTGGTTTCGATCGCGTCTCTCTGTCCGTCTTGTCTCTCTTTCGCGAGTCTTTATTCACGTTGATTTGAAAACGAAAGGCACGGGATCGCGATCGGCGTAATCGTCGAGGACGAGTACACGCCAATACACACTGGAATCGACGAAGTCCCCGATATTTTTTGCAATATATATATATATATATATATAAATATATATATAAATAACTGATAAGAGTCGTGTTTCTTAATCGTTTCGTGATATCTATCGTAATCTCTCTAAATGTCGTAAAACAAAAAAGAAAAAAAAAAAAATAAATTCCAGTGTCACGTAACTCTCGAAGTTACGCCGATCGAGTTAGGCCTCGACATCTCGACGATCAAGCGACCGACTAAAATTAATTGGGGAATGTTGTAGCGCGCAAAATGTTTAAATGAGATTATATCGAGGGATGTGCTCACACAGAGCAGGGTGTGACCAGCCGAAGGGGTCACGAGCGTTTGTCGAGTGGACGACGACGAGACGGAGCGAAGAGATGATTTCTTCCGACGGGAGAGATAAAGTCGCAAATCCTCCCCCCTCGATGAGTCGAGAGACGGGAGACGTCGCACGCGAGAGATAGATTTAAAACAAAATGCTGCGAAAGTGATCTGTGCCTAGAAAGTATCTTCTCGAAATGGAAAAAAGAGAGAGAGGAACGGAAAACTGTCGCATCACACGTGATCACTCGCAGGTCACTCGAACTTTGTGCGACATCACCGCGAGGATATCGAAAATGTAAATCGCGGGGGGGAGGGAGGACAACGAGCCTCGAAGGGAAGACGTCCGTCTCTAACCCCTCCCCCCTCCCGCGTCGCGAGAGACCTTCGTTTTCTTCGAACACAATGACGGAAAAAAAAAAAAAAAAAAAAAACATGTATCTATAATA
>NW_018020686.1:3067-52817 GCF_002006095.1 Pseudomyrmex gracilis
AAAAAAAAAAAAAAAAAAAACGCCCACGAGTTACAACCACTTCACTTCGTTTCGGCCGAGAGTGGATGAGGTCTCAATTCCATCCCTCCTCCCTCCCGTCACCGTTAATTGTTCAAATTCACACATTTCCGCAAGATATATTCGGAAACTCAATAAAATAAAAACAATAAAAACAATAAAAATCCACGAGAATATATATACTTTTTACTTGCTTGCAAAGTTTGAAATTCCGCGTCGAAGTTGGTTCGACGAAGAAGTTCGACTCGCGCGAGTTTAAGTTTCGCAAACGTAATAATATACCTCCGATAATTGGCGATTCACGTGATTAACCGCGTCTCCCCCGAGCCGGTATCGGGGAATCGATAGTTTCCCACCCCCTCCTCCCCCTCGGCCGAATCGCGAGATCAATAAGAGCGAAGGCATGCCTTTTCTCACTCCGTCTCATTGAAACCTTCTTTTCTCGACTGGGTTATCGATTTCTTTTTCTATCTTTCTTTCTTTTTTTTTTTTTTGTTTTTTGTTTCTCTCTTCAACGGAAGTGCATGCGATTCGACATTTCGGGACTCTCCGAAGGAGAAGGAGACAAAACACGATCATCATCCTTCTTCAACGTTGCTGTACATACGTGTATATATACTTGTATACTTCTATACCTTACGTACTTGAGAGAGACGGTTGCGGCTGCTGTGAACCAGCGCTGAAGTGTATGATAATCGTATATAACTGGAAGTAGCGTACTACTACTCCGTTTTCCCACTAAGGTAGCGTTTATACACGACGACGACGACGAGTGTGTGACCGAAAAAAAACGGGGACGGGGGAGTCGCGCAATCCGATCTTGGCGCGATCGTGTTTTAAAGAATCGTGTCTCGGGAAGCATCGTGACACTCTTTCGCGGGAGAAAAAAAAACAGCCCCTCTCTCATCCTTTTTCGCAACAAACACGAACCGACGACGAAAAATTGATGACGAATCGCAATCCGGCGGCGGCTTTTAACCCGTTCGTTCGTTTTTACGTTCGCACTCCATGCCCGCACGCGAGAACCCAATAAGCGGTCTGACGAATTCGCATTGGAATATCACGAAGAATATCGGTGCTATTACAATTACACCCCCCCTCCCCCCCCGCAGATTATTATTGTACCACGCGAAGACACGACTCATTCCCCTTCCCGTCGCTCTCTCTCTCCCCGACTTCCGATAACGACGGAATGGAAAATAAATGAGCGCGATTCGATGACGATGGAAAAAAACAAAACGTGTCGGTCTCCGCTCCCCCCGATTGGATTACAACGCGTGACAAAGCCGAAGCGAATCGATTTGTTTTGCGCGGATATGAATATCGTTTTCACATCTCATTTTTTCGAAGAAAAAACATTCTGCGCGAGATTAATCTAATTTTTTCATAAAAATTAAAGGATGTTTTTCCTCTTTCTTTTGCGGAAAAAAAAAGAAAATTGTCTGTCCGATTATCTGTAAAAACAAAAAAAAAGAAAATCGTATTAAAAAATAAATTTTCGAGATAAAAAATAAATTAGAAAGATCTCGAAAAAGAGAGTTTCAAACGGATTTCTAATTTCGAAGATTCGAAAATGTTCAATTCCACAGAAACAGAATTTCGAATCAGTTCCGTGTGATTGCGGGTTGAATCGCGACTTGTATTGCTGAACACATCACGAAGTGAAAAAAAAAAAAATTATATATATATATATAATAATATCTAGCATAGCAACGAACAACACGACGCGCGAACGAAAAGGATAAGTCGCGTCGTATTACGATATATATTATCACTCGTGCGGGGAAAGGGGACAAGAACCGATGGAAGTCTCTTTAATTATAAGCTGTCCAAAACATACAGAATCAGTGAGAAAGGCAATAAAAGCTAAATAACTAAACTAAAAAGAAAAAAAAAGGAGGAAAATATGCTAAAAGTAGATCTCCTTGCTATTAAACGAGTATTATCAGAGGATCCAGCATCATACTATATTAATTATCGATAAAACTAGGCTAGGCGTATATTACAATATAGAAACTACGATATAGCTACTATAGGGCGATAGTAGCGCACGGCGCAGTGAATTAATTAATATTAATTGGAAGCTTTATATATATACCGAGACGGGCGGAAATTCTAAATTCTCTCTCTGTCTCTCTCTCTTTCTTTCTTTTTCTTTTTTCTCACTCTCTTGCTCTCTCCTTTTCTTCTTTCTCTCTTTCTCTCTCTCTCTCTGACACACAACATCTGCGCGCACCAAAACTATGGCTGTACAACAATTTTTATATCGCGGGTCGAAAAATATTTATTGCGTTATATCTCTTTTGAGGACCAGAACTCGTGTACGACCAAAACACGCGCCGTATTCCACCACATCGAGAGAAACGTGTGCGAATTGACTCTAAAAACTTTAACAGACGCGCCGTGTGTGTTGCGAGTTATATTCCGAAAAATTTTCGAGATCCTCTCAAAAAATCCGACGTGCGCGAATATCTTGCGTTAATTGCATAACAAAATCCCGCGGTTTCGGTATATGATTATCATCTGTATTAGCTGTCGAATTGTTTGATCCGCGCGCGCGCGCGCGAAAAATACATTCCCGAAGCGAACACATCTCCTCTTTCAATCACGTTCATCTAACGATTCAATCGAGAAAAGGCATGCTGCGATTTATTTACGTAATACGTGCACTCAGAAAAAAAAAAAAAAGAAAAACTATCACGCGCGACAAAAAATTTCTATTCACCCCCTCCCCCTTTTCCCCGAGATGCGGTGTACCGCCAAGTACACTGAGTGAGATAAACACGAGATTTGCAAAAGTGTGAGTTAACGAAGGACGATTCCGTCTGCACGCGTTGCCACGTGACTCAACAACTTCGAGGAGGAAAAACCGTCGGTGAATCTCGACCTTTTTTTCCTCTCGCGCGGCGAAGAGAAAAAAAAACTAACTTAACTGTAATTAACTCACGTATAACATTAAAAAAAAAAAAAAAAAAGTAACAGATTCGTTTCTAAAAACTTGTAATAACACGTATACATATTATATATATATATACATATATACATATATTATATAAAAAGAGAGAAACGGCTTTAAACGCGAGAGAAAAAAAAAACTTAATTTTTTCGCACTCACCACGACTTTGATAAGAAGACAAGCAATGATTGCATCAAATGGTTTCTCGAGTCAATGGACACACACATGGATGATAAATAAATTCAATTCGTTGAGAGAGGTTTATTAACGACGTTTCGTATATAGAGCCTTAAAAACGTGAAAATAAATAAATAAATAAAAAGAAAAAAAACGTGAAATTTCAAAGTCCAGCGAGCGAGTGATTCACAATAAAAAAAAAAAAAAAAAAAAAAAAAAAAAAAAAAAAAAGAAAAAAAACGAAACGTGTGAATGTAATATAAGTTCACTGCCACTCAAATGACTTTGCGCGGCCCCCTTAGGAGAGGCGCCGATTATCCCAAGGAAAAAAAAACAAATGTGAATGTGTACAGTTATGTGAAAAGTATATTATATATATATATATATATAACGTAATTATTTACATATGATACTAAAAAAAAAAAAAAAAAACTAGCATTATGTAAAACTTAAAATTAGGCATATAACTGAACACACAGGAAGGATATGCATACATAGGATATATTAGTAGGTTAAAAACGAGAACAAGAAAAAAAAAATAAAAGAGAACACTGATCGCAGATCGGATTATTTCGAGGAAACAAAAAAAAAAAAAAAAGCAAAGAAACGTTTTACGCTCGCGCTCGTTTGTTTTGTATACGTTACCGTGACATTATCTCGATAAATTTAGCACCCCCGATAATAAGTTCTCTCTCTCTCCGCTATAAAATAAATAAATAGTTCAAGTTCGATTAGGGTGTGTGATTGCTCTCTTTCCCCCGCTCACGCCGCTTCTGGCGACGCGCCGAAAGAGAGCGCGTATTTTTAGTCGTAATTATACGTTCTCTCTCTTGTGATTTTAAATAATCGCTGTTAACAACGCGGAGAAGGGGGGGGAGTGCGACTGTTGCGTTAATTTTTTTCGGAATCGGAAATCATCGCACGCATTTCCGAGATTAAATTAAACGGCAACAGCCGCGTCCCTCTTCGTTATTTCGTAAAGTTTAAATCGGCTTGTTCCCAATTTGTGAGCAATCGGTAGTGCTGTGCATCAAATCGACGTAATTGTTGTTTCTTCTCTCATTTTTGAATTGTCGAAAAAAAAAACGACGTCTTTTTCTGATATATATAGTTTGCAAATTCTTCACAGAAACGCGATGTTCCGTGCGATTCGCATCTGTTAAATGTTATGTGTGTAATATCGAGTTCTTTTTATAAAAACCCTTACATTCTCTCTTCTCTGTGTGGAAACGTTTTTTTTACCTACCTTGTCTCTCTATCTCTCTCTCTCTTTCACACCATCCTCCCTCCCGAAAGGGTATGCGCGCAAACAACAGAGACCAAGGTATTTCGTCTCGATCGATTTTTTTGTTACTCAAATGTGACAATTTTTTTTATTACGTACGTTTTTTTTCTATATGATAGAGTCGAACTTCTCTGCTGTCATTACTCCCTATCGTCGGTAATTTTGCGTTTGTCATTCTTTTATCCCGCGCTGTTACCCGCACGCGCGTTCGCCGCGCGCAAATAAAATCACACGCGTGTCTCTGCGCAAGCGCCAACGGACGCCATGTTGCTGAAGAGAAGGTTGCTGACGCTAGAGAGCGCCTCTCTCCCTGAGAATGTTTTCGGTGAGTTATGACAACAGGGAAAAATTTGACTGTGTAATATATAATATTTCATTTCAACAAACCTTTCTCGGAAAAATATATTTATCAAATATCATAACTTAATTATTATATAAAATTGTTGTACTTGATTATCGTACATTTGCTTTAGAGTATTACATATTACATATATATATATATATATAGTCGCACTAAGTAAACACTCAGTAAACACACAATCCGGGAAGCTTTTTGACAAATAAGTAGATTTATTTTGAAGAATGTCAATGGCACTGGAAAAACGAAAAGTCACCGCGATATGAAAATCTCAATACACATATATACAAACAGCTCCGAATAAAATATTATTATATATAGATTATTATATTATTGTGTATAAAAAAATAAGAGAAACACTTCGGAGAATTGTTACCTTAAGGTTTGCATTCCTGGTGATAAGGCTCCAAAGTGCGAAAGTCTCTCCAAGTCGGTGGGAACGCACCGTGCAAATACAAACCGCAGCGTTTGCACGGCTCGTTGAATAATTTAATGTAACTGTGAAGCCACGTCTGAAGACAAAAAAAAAACAAAGATCACAATAACATCCATATATACAAAAAGCTTTTGATTTGCAACAAGAACAATTCAAAATCTCCATTAAATTCAAAAATTGGTGTGTTTATCTCAACAAATATAAATAATAATTAATCAATTAAAATGTAAATAATTATTAATATAAAAAATCATATAAATAATAATTATTATACAAGTAATTATATTCATTATTTTATAAATCATTTATTAATTATATTACCACAAACGATCGGACTGCCAATTCGGGTAATGTGGGCGAATAGAAATGCAGCATGGCAGAGTGAGCGTTTTCCGTTAATTTCCGGAAGACCTTATGTCTGGAGTCGGTCCAGAGATCCATCGTTTCGCCGTAACCCTTTATCACCACTCGCTCAATCATCAATCCCTTGAATGCCATTACCGCCTTCAAAACGTGACCCAATGTGACGTGTAACACCACATTTGATGCAAATGGACGAGTTACGGTTATTGTCATATCGGTAAATAATCGATCAAATTGCGTTATCATAGCATCGACTTGTCTGTTAAAAAAAAAAAAAAAAAAACAAGTAAAATCATATTGAATCAAAAATTGAATGTACTTTATATTCTACAAGAATAAAATCGTTTTATCCGGCAGATCAACTTACGGTTGAGGTACATTGTGATAACTGGGTTGATACCTTCCCCTTTTTGATCTACTTGAGCTTGAGTAAGACCTCTTCAGTGAATTTTGCCCGAGCAACGTCTGAGCGACTAAGCTGTATTCGTGAACCTTATCTGTCCATTTGTAAGTGTTGACCAATGTACTGTAAAGTGCCTGTCTTTCCTGCGTTGTTTCTTGACTGAGATATGTTGTACTGGCTAAGTTAAACGGTCCAGGTGGAGGATTTAAAGCATTTATCGCCTGCTCTACATCTCTGTTTTTATCAAAAAACAACAATAATCACATTTTATGACAAATATAATATGCGGTAATAAAATAAATTATTTATTATAATAAAAATAGTTTTTAATAATTTATTTCACAATAATTATCTTATTAAGAATAATTATGTTACTTATAGATAACAAAAAAATACAGATTTAAAACTCTCATCAACATCAAAATTACCTCAAGTTAACATTTACAGTGGTCAACAGTTCCTGCAACTCCAATAAATATTTGGATTCTTTGTTCTCCTCTCCGTGTTCTGCGCGCAAACCATTTGCGAGAGATTCAAACACTTGTCCGACGTTGGAGCGAAGTACTTTAATGGACGATAATGCCGTTTGCAACTGTTCCATTTTGTATCTACAGAAATATTGATCTTTTTTTTTTTTTCACAGAGAATGTATAAAGTATACAACAATATTCTTTAGCCGTGTGAAATCATAAGCGTGAATATTTAATGTGCAATTTAATGAAATTTAATTAAACTGTAAACAAATCAAAAATAACAACTCAAGTATATTCAAATATATTCAGTTTTTAAACATTATGGTATCTTTGATTTGAAACGCCTTTTGACGCACACTTTTCGCTCTGTTCTTTCTTTGTAAGTTCACTTACTGAAGAAGTTTTAACACCGGATTTTCAGTCTTCATACTTTCTAGCATTTAATCCAACATTAGAGATCACGTTGTAGCGAACAGTGGACGAGTCCCGTTATTTATCGTTATTGATATTGCAAATCTCTGAAGATCTGTAGTTCACGCGACACATGTGCCACACAGCTTGTGTGAATTCGCCTACAGTGAATTTCGGAAAAACTCAACCAACGTGTTCCTCCTCCCTAACCTTTACAATCCGCGAAGATGCGTCACTCACGTTCGATGGACTTTTTTTGTATACGTTCAATTGTACACATCGCCGCTAAAATTACTTAAAATTTTTAATTCTAAAATAGCAATTCGAACTAAAAAACAAGCGTCGGCTCGAACGCCAAGATTAACGAAAAAACAACTCTCGCCTCGTCGGAGTCTCTCCAATTCCACTCTCGGTTCCGTTCCCGTGTGTGTACATTCGTGAATTGTTTCAATTCGAACCGCCGTCAGATGGCGGTGCGATCGTCATTTGCGCCTCCCTCTTGCGTTTAGCGCCAAAATTGCGCCGAATACGATTGCACGCACGTTTCCTTTGTGCAATATGAAAACTCACGTGAGGAACGCTCGAAGGATATTCCGATGTATATTTGCCACGTGAGTACAAGAATCTGACAGGTGCGTTTGGTTGCACGTATCATTTAATCGGCGTTTAAGAGTCAGACCGACGTTCGCAATCTGTCTTTCGTTCTTCCCTTGTCAAATGTTTCACGTGGTATCGTCGTCGGTGCGGTGGCGCGCAAATTATAACCTCCGTTTTACGCGTTAGACATTCACGTGGAACAACAAAGTGTTTAAACAAATTGAACCGACGAACCAAATGCAAACATGGACACTAAGGCGAGGTTCAGTGATCGCAACGCAAAAAAAAATTTATCGACGTCTGACAACGCCGACTACGAGTCCGACGAACTGTTCTCAGGTAATCGTACATGTGTATCTCGCAAATAAAACACACACAGAAACACACGCGATAGTGTGTGACGAGATAGTTTATTTACACGCATGAATTTTTTAGACGACGAACAAAAGAGAGAAATTCAATGTCAGTCCGAGAACTCCCAGGATGTCAAAGTTCCAAGCCTGTCTGAAACACCTTCGATGTTGTTATCTAATAGTTACTGCGCAGTGTAAGATATATTTTTTTTATTTCGGTAAAAGTTTAAATTTGTTGTTACCTATGTCATGTTCGGTTTGAATTTTGTTTTGCACGTTGCGATAGATCTTAGACGTTCGATTGATGTATCATATATAAGTGTGTGTTTACTGCTGTGATGTGTTTTTGAAGCAAGATATAATTTTAATTGTATTTTCATGTATTATTTATTATAACAGAACACATAACGCTACAGTTCCGTCAACACCGTTGAGTTTGTTACCGTTTTTGAATAAAATAAACGAACAATGGACTAGCGACTTAGAAACACCCCAGGCTCAGTCTCATGACATCTCATCGACAAGTGCAACAAAAGTACCAGTAATACTAATCTTTTTGTTTTTTTTTTTTAATTATGTTGAACGTACTGATTCAGCTGTGTCAGATATTACAGTGTTTTTTTTGTCATTAATATTTCAGACACAAGAAACACCTAAGCTTGAACAATGTACATCTGAAGTTTCGGACAAAGAAATTGATGTAGATGACATTACTTCTGCATCTCCTGTCATTGTCTCCAAAGCAATGAGAAGACGTCCTAAACGTCGTATATTTAGATCCTCTCTGTCTATAGATCCACAGTTTGAGACCAGTAATGAAGATGTTACAGCAAATGCGAATATAGAAATATCTGTCAATTCTGAAAGCCTTGATTCTGTGATACAGCATGACGCTACATGTGTGATATCAGTTGTACCTGATGGTAATGTTTTTAAAGATTGCGAATCTGATATTCTTAACAAAACTCAAGACAATTCTAACGACAAGGAATCAGAGAATCTCATCATGAATACCTCCAATTCCTCAACACAGGAGTTTTTCAAAAATGCCTCTTTCAGTAAAATAGATGAGCTATGCTCTGACAATTTTGATAAGCAAGCAGCAACTGGATCCACTATCCAATATAATCAGAAAGACGCTGTCGAGAATATCGAGAAGAAAAGTGACGCCGAAGAAAATATAAATATAGATTTTTCGAGTGCTCGCGGTACCTTATGTAAAATCTCAAAGCAAGCAGCACTCAAAGCGAAGAGACTGTTTGCAGATGTCTTTGATGCAGATGAAATGCAGGATTATGAATCATTTGCTAAGAAAAGTTTTATTGAACAGAAACACGAACATTCGCGTTCTCTCGCAAACAATTCTCCAGTTAATGTTACAACAAAAGAGACGCAAGCCACGTCTACAGAGCAAGTTAATCAATTTGAAACCAAACACAACATAAAACTTCCAAGTATCCAACGCGATTTTCAAATTGCTTGCGGTTCGTCCATGAAGATTTCAGAATCATCATTTTCCAAAACGAAAACATTATTTGCAGAACGGTTAAATGATATTTCTGACAAAGATACTTTTGATTTAGAAGAGCTACCTGAAGAAAACGCATCACCAGCGAAACAATTAAATGAGTCTAAAAACAAGCAAGATGTAAAACTTCCGAGTGTTCATTGCGGTTTTCAGACCGCTCGTGGTTCGTCTATCAATATTTTAGAATCATCATTATCCAGAGCAAAAACATTATTCGCAGAACAGTTAAATGATATTTCTGAGAAAAACATTTTTGGACGAAAACTACCCGAGGAAAAAACATTGCTTGAGGAACAATTAAATGATCAGTCTAAAAACAAGCAAGAAACAAAATCTCCGAATGTTCAATGTGGTTTTCAGACTGTTCGCGACACATCCACAAAGATCTCGCGGTCATTGTCCAAAACAAAAACATCGTTTGAGAAACTATTCGATGACGTTGTTTCTGATAAAGAAAATTTCGAACAGAAACTGTCTGAAGAAACAGCGTTGTTCGCAGAAGAACTAAATGATGAGTCCAAAATCGAACAAGAAATGGAACTTCCGAGTGTTCAGTGCGGTTTTCAGACTGCTCGTGGTTCGTCTATAAAGATTTCAGAATCGTCAATCTCCAAAGCAAAAGCATTATTTGCGGAACAATTAAATACTTTTGAAAAAGACATTTTTGGACAAGAGCTACCTGAAGAAAAAGCATCGCTAGCGAAACAATTAAATATTCAGTCTAAAAACAAGCAAGATGTAAACCTTCCGAGTGTTCAGTGCGGTTTTCAGACCGCTCGTGGTTCGTCTATAAATATCTTTGAATCATCATTGTCCAAAGCAAAAACACTATTTGCAGAACAGTTAAATAATATTTCCGATAAAGACACTTTTGGACAAGAGCAACCTGAAGAAAAATCATCGCTAGCGGAAGAAGTAAATATTCAATCTAAAAACAAGCAAGATGTAAAACTTCCGAGTGTTCAGTGCGGTTTTCAGACCGCTCGTGGTTCGTCTATAAATATCTTTGAATCATCATTGTCCAAAGCAAAAACACTATTTGCAGAACAGTTAAATAATATTTCCGATAAAGACACTTTTGGACAAGAGCAACCTGAAGAAAGAGCATCGCTAGCGAAACAAATAAATATTCAGACTAAAAACAAGCAAGATGTAAAACTTCCGAGTGTTCAGTGCGGTTTTCAGACCGCTCGTGGTTCGTCTATAAATATCTTTGAATCATCATTATCCAAAGCAAAAGCATTTTTTGCAGAACAATTAAATACTTTTGATAAAGACACTTTTGATTTAGAAGAGCTACCTGAAGAAAAATCATCGCTAGCGGAAGAAGTAAATATTCAATCTAAAAACAAGCAAGATGTAAAACTCTCGAGTGTTCAGTGCGGTTTTCAGACCGCTCGTGGTTCGTCTATAAATATTTTAGAATCATCATTATCCAAAGCAAAAACACTATTTGCGGAACAGTTAAATAATATATTCGATAAAGACACTTTTGGACAAGAGCAACCCGAAGAAAGAGCATCGTTCGCGGAACAATTAAACGATCAGTCTAAAAACAAGCAAGGCGTAAAACTTTCGAGTGTTCAGTGCGGTTTTCAGACTGTTCGCGATACATCCACAAAGATCTCGCGGTCCTTGTCCAAAGCGAAAGCGTCGGTTGAGGAACAATTCGATGACGTTTCTGATAAAGAAAATTTCGAACAAGAACTGTCTGAAGAAACAGCGTTGTTTGCGGAAGAATTAAATGATGAGTTCAAAATCAAACAAGAGACGAAGGAACTTCCGAATGTTCAATGCGGTTTTCAAACTGCTCGCGGCGCATCCGTGAAGATATCGCAGTCGGCGTTGTCCAAAGCGCAAGCGTTATTCAATAATGATTTAAATTACGCCGTATCAAAATCGGTCAGTGCGGAAAACAACAATCATTTTCCTATCAAAGAATTTAATCGAGAAGAAGAAGCAGACAGCGGGCGTGGAAGTGCAATGTCTAATTATTCTGCGCAAACGTTGCCCAAAGCGAAGATAACGTTCGCGAAACGACTGACCAGTCCACTGGAATCGGTTGTCACAAAGCGAAACAACGTTATCGATAAAATAGGAAACAGTCAGTTTGCGGAACTGTCGAGTGTTGGACGTGAAATTCAGACCGCTCGCGATACATCCGTCAAGATTCCAAGACGAGTTTTGTACAGACCGAAAACCTTGTTGGCGAATCGATTAGACTATTCGTCGGAAGTGAACGTTCGAGAAAATATCGATCTTGAAGACGATGCGAAACGATGTGATTCAACAACAAGCGGAATTCAACAGGTGCTGATCAACGTTCCGCCGAGAGAACGAGCACGTCTGGACGATTGTTCGGCGGATGAGAACAGTCCCGACTTGATGTACGCGTCTTGGCTGCAGAAACGCAAATCGAGCGATCCCGCCTCGTCCAATTCGGACGAGAACACACCGCTCGGTGCTAGAAACCGCGAGTTCAAGAGACACGAGTCGAAGAAAGCTCGGCTCAGCAACGAGCTTCAAGCGAGAAAATTATTTCCAGACGATGCAAACGCGGACGAAAACCCGAACGAAAACAAGCAATTGAGTTTTGTCGCGAGATCCGGCTCGGAAACGCCCAAACAAGATGTCGCGGAACCGAACGAATCTGAAGCAGCGGGCAGTCCGGTTATAGGAACGAAAAAAACCGTTTGCAGGAAGCGGAGAAGTTTCGAACATCGCGGGGAGAAGAAAAGTGGATCGCAAGAGAATGCGAACGAAGCGCCGATACGAGAGAACGTGTCGGAAAACGCGTCTCGCGAAAGAAACGACGATTTGAACGAATTGGAAGACGCGAAGAAGACGGGAGATTTCGCGCCGGGACAAAATGCGAAGACCGAAAACGTTGAATCGATCGAATACGACGACACTCAGTTAATGATGAACTTCGTCGATCAATCGGTAAAGATTCTGCAGGATCGTCTGGCGGCCACGTTGGAACAAGAGAGCGTAATCACCGCGAAAAGAAGACACGGATGCAAGCAGTCGGTGGGTCATCTGTATCGTTACAAGGAGGCGAACGCCAAGGCCCGTTTGTCGCTGAAAGATATCGGTAACGGCGCGCCGCCCGTGCCGCTCACCTCACGGGAGCTGATCGAACGGCGCGTACCACCGAATGTTCTGACGATCACGTCCGCGACCGCCGCGTCGTACAAATTTCAATGCTCCGATTTTTACGGAAGCGACGTGGCGCGGAGCAACGTGCGCGGGATCGAGATGGGGGACGGCGCGCGTCTGATCATGGATGAGAACGGGTACGTGGGAATTTGGGAATTTCAGCGCTGCTTCCTAGCGAGCACGGGTGTAGATCCGAATCTCGTTCCCGCGCGCTGGATCGAGAATCACTACCGTTGGATCGTTTGGAAATTGGCGTCTATGGACAGGATGAAATTCGGATCGGCCGAATTGCCCAGGTACGGATTTTCTGTCTCAGAGAATTGAGAAACAAACACACAGAGAACTAAATTTAAAATCGATCCTTTTACAGTTTGAACAAAAAAAAAAAAAGTAACTGATTGTCGGATAATTAATTGATTTAAATAATAGAATGTAATTCCTCCGTCAGATCGTTAACACCTTCGCACGTAATGACGCAACTGAAGTATCGCTACGATCGGGAGATCGATCGGTCCCAGCGACCGGCTCTGAGACGTATCTTGGAAAAGGACGACGTCGCGTCGAAGAGAATGATTCTATGCGTATCGTCTGTAATTGAAGTAATTAAAAAAAAAAGAAAAAAAAACACATCGAGTTTCTCTCAGTATTCGAAAATATTCTTCAAATCACGCCGAGATTTTTCTCACGTTCTAATTTGCAGAACGACAATGCGAGTTCGACAGCGGAAACGAGTCCTCCTAAAAGCGCGGCGAAATGGAAGATAGAACTGACGGACGGCTGGTACGGCGTGGCTGCTTGCGTCGACGTCGGCATGGTGAAGAATCTGTTGACCGGTAAAGTGAAAGAGGGCACTAAGCTGGTGATGTCCGGCGCGGAGTTGTTGAACTGCGATCAAGGTTGTTATCCACTGGAGGTAGGCGTAAATTTATTTATGTTTTTTTTTTAATCGCAAATCGGATTAGACCGGCGAGAGAGATCTTGTCTTTGATTTTTCTCTTTGAAATTTCTGTCGCCCAGGTAACCGCAGACGTGTGTCTGAAATTGCACACGAACTCAACCAGGCGCGCACGATGGCACGCGAAATTGGGATACACGCCGCGTTCGGGACCGATACCCATCAGATTGCGTAACGTGTGTCCGAACGGCGGCCTAATCGGCAAGATGACGGTTCTCGTCGCCAGAGTGTATCCGATGTTATATCACGAGAGAACCGCGTCCGGAGATTCGGGTAAGATAATTCTTTTTGTTCTATTCTTGCTCGGAGTTAGAGTAGAGAATTGCCACGAAACTCGAAGTTGTAATTTTACGTTCTGTCTCTAAATTCTTTGCGCCCCGATTTTCCGCGATAGTTGTAAGAAACGCTAAATGCGAGGAGAAAGCGCAGAGCAAGTACGAGCAGCAATGTTGGTCCGACATAGAGAAGTTTTACGCCAAAGCGGAGAAGGACTTTCAGGATAAAGTTCCTTCCGACGAGATCGACGGCATGACAATTCAGTTGAATGAAGATTACGAGAATTTGTCATCGGAGGTACGCACACGCGGTTTAATTTTTTTCTTTTTTTTTTTAATTCTCAACGTGTCGCGACGTGTAATTACTATGTCGTAATTAGGATTTCGTCTCCGAACAACGACATAACGAACTGATGCAGGAATTGCGTCAGAAGGAGGAGAGATTCAAGCAGCAATTACAGTCGAAGTTGCGTCAGAGCTTACCGGGTCCGCGTCAGGTCTCGCCGTTGCTAAAAGTTCGCGTGTGCGACGACAACGCGAACGCTATTCTCTCGATTTGGCTGCCGAGCGAGGAGATCGTCGACACCGTCAAGGAAGGCGCCTGCGTCTCGCTCCGCAACGTCGTGGCTTCCGGCAAGAGGTATGTTATAATATATTTCTCACAAAAGAGAATTGCGCGTAACTGTATCGCGCGACGTAATGTTGGATTTTAACGAATATATATACATATATACACATGTATAATATGTGACATTGTGTTGGACATACACAGAGGAAGCGAGCTGCAACTCACCGCGGGCCGCTGCGCAATTTTCAAACCGGACAAGAGGAGCGACATGTCCCATCCCCCCAGAACGTACACGCCGCTCCGCGAAATAACGAGTTCCGAATTTGCGCCGCCCTACGGGGAATTCGACACGATCGGTTTTGTCTGTTCGGTTGGTCCCGCGCCTTACGTAAGTGTTCGTTCGTTCGTTTTTTTTTTTTTTTTCCAGCTTTCCTGGCGATCTTCAATCCGAGTGTCACAAAAAAAAAAAAAAAAATAAGTATAAGGCGCGACATACTTTGTTTTTGTGAAGGACGCGAAGTTGTTGAACGAAGCAGAAAAGTTAGATCTTAAAAATTTCACGAAATAACATCTCACATATTGATTCTCTCTTGTTTGTGTACCGACGATTTCTCGATGTCGAACGGATGTGTGTTGTAGGGCATGAAAGACTTCGAGGTTGCGCATATAGCGTATCCGAATTCTCCCTCGAGCAACGACACTTCGTATCTCTCGATATTGTTCTGGCAAGGAATATCCAACTACGGCTACACGGAAATTCTCATCGTCGGATCTGTCGTGGCGTGCGCGAACTTGGAATGGCGCAGAGCAAGTTCGTGGAATATTCCGGTTGCGTATTGTACGGAGAGAAGTACTTTTACGCGCAATCCACGCCGAAATCATCACTTGTACGAGCCCTTTGAGAATCTACGAGGTCTGATCACGGTATGTCGCGCGTTATATGTTTTTTTATCATTTATAATTTTTGCATTACTTTTCGACTAATTTTTATTATTTTCTACTTTTTTCATTATTTATTTCTACTAATTTTTTTTTTCTTACTTACGCGGAGATAAGTGTTTGTCATATAATTAGTTAATTATTGTTTAACCGTTTTAGTGCCACGCAGCGCGATCGCGCTGTTCGCGTGCTGTAAGAAACTGTATCGCGATGTTCGATCGCGATCGGCAGTTAGCAACGCTCTCGGTTTGGAGTGTACCTTGTCGCGAGTCTGTCAGACTTCCCTCTCGTAATTATTAAAAAATATGAAGCGCGAACGCGCCGCGTGGCATTTTTCGACGAAAAAAAGGAGCAGCGCGACCGCGTCGATCGGCATTACTCGCAGATAAATGAAGGAAGCGCTATCGCGCTTCATGGCACAATCCGACACGGATTTTTAAAAACCCCTGGCACTAAAACGGTTAAGTAATAATTTTACAATTTTTTTTGTTTTTTAATGGGTGGACGTTTGTTATTTTATGTTTTTGGCACGTTAAATTTTGTGTTTAAGAATCCAATTGAATATGCCAAAGAGCGCGCTTCCGAACTTAACGTGGAATTGCAAAAGAAAGCGACACCGACGCGTTACGCATCGAACAAAAACACTCCGATCAAAACGACGTTCAATTCGACGTTAAATTTCGACAAGAAACCGACCGATTCGCCGTTGTTGACGCCGAAACCGGGACTCGGCATCACGTCGAATTACGTGCCGTCGAATTCCACGATTCAAAAACGACTCGAGAAACTTCAGTACTTGGGCGAACCGCCCAAATTGTCACCTCTGGTAATTAGAAACTCCAAGAGGATGTCTCTGCAGTTTCGATCGCCCGTTTGCGTTTCAAACTCGACGGAAAACAACAACAACTCGTCGAGAGCCAGTCAATCCGGAGATCCGAACGCGTCCCAGTGAAAAACAACATAATTGTTGCTTGTGCACTTTGGTTTTAATTACATACAAATATTAATTCAAGTGTAAAAAGTTGTTGATAGTTATTATTAAATACTCGTTAACAATAATAAATTATTTTCTTATTGAAACTGTGTGCTGTGTTTTCTACTCGATCATTCTATCCCGATCAAACTTTCCTTGCGAACGATCCGTGTGAATTTTTGTCTCGTATATTAACAACAAAATTTGCAAATAAATTAAAACCAAATGTATCACGTATCGAAAACGTCGATTCAACGCGAAACGTTTTAACGGAACTCTTGCACACATTTACTCGCCACGGGAGACTCAGAGTACAGAGATCGTAATCTCGAGTCGCGGTTTTATATTCGAATTTCGACGGAATATATCCTTTCAAGGAAAACGGTTCGGATAAATTCCCCAGCTACAAACGAGGTCCAGGTGTTATGTACAGCTGTTGCGCTCGGTCGCAGATGGTCAGAGTTTCATTTTCACCGCGCTTGCATTTTCTCCGATCTGCCGCTGATTAAGAGTTTGAAGATGCGTCCTCGATGCGACCCGATGTGACATCTCTTTCTCGAGTCAATTTTTGTTTTCTCCGTTAAATGTGAAATAAAATTTTCCAAATTTTCGTGACTTTTCAAATTAGATCTTTGCGCGCGTCGCAAGTGCGCGAGAGATATAAAATAAGACGATTTTCTGCTCTCTTCCGTAAGCGACGTCCGATCGAGTCGAGTTGCGGACACCGTCGCTCGATGCGCGCCGCATGCGCACACACAACGAAGACAGGAGAAACCTAGAAAAGGACTGTGCGCGGGCTTTGGCGCTCAGTTTGACACGTACCGGCGTATCGCGCTCCTCGTTTGCGGATCCTTCTCGTTTCTCTTCGTTCACCCGGTTGATGAATGGCGATTTGAAAAAATTGAAAATCGCGCGGGTGAGACAGAGGAGAGAGAGAATTGTGATTTTCGGTTTTTTCGTCTCCCGCGAAAAACGTCAATCCGCGCGGCGATGATGATTCGCGTGTGACTCGAGTTCGCGCACCTGTCAGTGCGTTCGATCGTTGGGGGGTTTGTTTTTTTTCTCTATTTTTGTTCTTTTTTTGTTTTTTGTCTTTCGCGTACTCTCTCGCGCGACGAAGACGACGGCGATGACGACGGAGGCCCCGAAGGTGGAGTTCGCGCTCGGCAGCGAGGTGTCACCGGGTCGCTTCTTCAAGAGCGCGTTCGCGCGTAACTTCATCACCAACGGCCGCGACTGCAAATCCCTGGATTACGAGCTGCTCGACAACGCCGTCGCGAACGAGGATCGCAACAACAACGCGCGCAACAACAACAACTTCATCTCGCTCGTGAATTTCGCGACCCAGAACAAATCGGCGATGAACGGCGGTGACGGCGACGACGATGACGACGACGACGACGACGACGACGACGCCGCCGCCGCCGCCGCCGTCGCTGCGGAGCGAACCGTTCTCTGGGAGCAGCCGAAGCCGAAGGAGGTGAATGCCTTTTGTGCTGTTTTGCAGTATTTTCTTTCACAACGTGCCGGTTCTGTTTCGCTCTTTTAATATCGAGCTAACGGTAACCACGCACGTGAAATATCATCCGGAGATGTGTTGCAATTATTTTTTTTTTTTTTTGTGCGTATACACGAGAAATTCCATCGATGCTAAAAATATTATCCGGTCTATGGATAATTTCACGCGAAGGAATGCACCAGTTCTCATAGTGTATACACATTTCTTTTTGTTTATTTTAGATTTTTTTTTGTTTAATTCAAAGAGAGAGAGAGAGCTAATTTCTAGGTTAAACAATCTTTCGATAAATAAAGAAAATCTTCAATTCAAAATTTGTATTAAATTTTTTCATCAACTTCACAAAATAAAGTAAATAAAT
This sequence comes from Pseudomyrmex gracilis, assembly GCF_002006095.1. Classification (NCBI taxonomy): domain Eukaryota; kingdom Metazoa; phylum Arthropoda; class Insecta; order Hymenoptera; family Formicidae; genus Pseudomyrmex; species Pseudomyrmex gracilis. Next base: position 21,172 of record NW_018020686.1, read on the forward strand.
TGAACATCTAATTGCTTTACTAAATAAGAATTTATTTAATAAATTAATAAATTGACAAGTTGTTAAATCATTTAAATTGTACAAGTGTATAAAATAAATTTCTTTCGATATATAGTTCGAGAATTTATATTCGCGGTTCTCGGAAAATATCTTGTGTGTACCTTGTTTGTTCGGAATTAATCTCTCTCGTTCTCTCTCTCTCTCTCTCTCTCTCGTATATAACATAAAGCTATATGAAACTGTTTCTACATACCTTCGGTGCTGCTTAGAGGTTTAATATCATGGCTTGTGTGAATTATGACAGCGCGGGATCGTAAGGATTGTGATAGAGATTAACAGCGTTGCGTACGTACTAATACGTTGCCCCAATACACGCGCATACCTATCTAGCCGTGCGCGCGCGTTCCTGTTTTACGGCTAATTACGAAATTAGAAGCAAAGCGCGATGAAATCTCTCGAGCGTTAGAACAAACTCCGCGCTAGAGAGTTTTGCACAACTCCGATTTAAATACAATAAAACAAACGTTGTTCCCCGTTCAGAAAACATTGCCGCGATGGCGTGCGAGATCCGCCATTGTGCCCCGGACACTATTAAAATGTCGAAAGATGAATACGCGCTCGCGCGCGCGCGCGCATAATTCTCTATTTCTCTCTCATTGAAGAATATATATATACTCTCGATACACACAATAACAATGTGTGAAGCGCCGTCAAATAATTCGATGCTTTCTATTTCTTGACAGGCGGCACAGCCGGTTGCGGATGCGAATGAATTGGAGAAACTTCGAAAGGTGAGTTTATTTATGCCTCGTCGGCGCCGCCGCGTTATTATTGCATATTCATCTTCGATATGTCTTTCCGCGCCGCGCACCTAACACGTTACGGTATCTTTCTCTGTTTTCTATTTCGTTCGAAAAAAACGCGCGATCTTAGTCCCCCCAGTATCTACTACTCGAAGCGACTTTGTGTTTCGCGACAATTTATTTTTTTCGCGCAAAAAAGAAAACTCCCCCCGGAAACGTTTTTATCGCTCGTGAGAGAACGACGGTTTTGAATTGACGCGGAATTTTCTCGCTCTTCTCTAAGATAGATCCTTTCGTTTCGATTCTTCTCTTAACGACGAGATAAAAAAAAAAAAGAATAAATAAAAGGCCAGGTGTGTTCCTCTGACCGTGGCGCACTTTACAGCTCGCCATGACGGAGCAAGCCCTTTCATGCACGGCCGCGGTATTATTTATTCTGAAAGTAACAGACCACACGTTTCCGTCGGGCCTTTATTTCGCCGAGCATTCAGCAGACGGTAACTAATCGCTCGAAACCGCGGAATTATCCGGAATCCCGTAGTACACTTTTTTTTTTTTTTTTTATTTGTGTGCGCATCATCTGTAGCATTTACGTAAAGTTGTGTCTACATGCACAAATGCGAGTCTCCTCTCAACGAGTTTGAAAGCGAGCGATATTAATCCTAGAAATTGGCTTTTGTATGATTTTTGTCAAACGCACATCAATTACAAGAAACGTGGAAGTAAAACACACACATATTAAAATTTTTATGTAAATGACTATATCCATGCAAATTAGACATTAATTAGACAAGATACTGGTTAATTTATTTAAAAATAACTTTTATATTAATTATATAATTAATAATACAATAAAAATTAAATTCTCACTGTTTAAATTGATCTTTAACAAAAGTATCTTTTAATTTATAATTTGATGAAATAAATAACATCAATATTATGTAATGTAAAAACTGTAACGTTGTTTTGAAAATTTGAAAAAACTTTGTGCCTGAGGAAGAGTATAAGTCATAAAAAAATGCAATCGTCATATGTTTATTAAATAATTGTGATTTTGATAATATATTTCTCTTCAAGCGATCGCTTAGAATTCCAAATTGTTTAAAATATAAATAAACGTGAAAAATTAATTTAAAAGTTTCTATATATATATATATATATGTTAAAATGAAAATGAAAGTTATTTCGGGCAAATGTAAAGATGTAAAGAAGTAAAATGTAAAAAATGTAAAGTAACCGGAAGCCATCCAAAGCCGAAAGGCAAGGATTAAGTTTAATAAATAAATAATATCTATATATCGTCACTCTCTATGTATAATCCCGTAACTCCAAAACGCAAATTTTAAAAGAGAGCAGTTTAAAAGTTTAAAGCTTCGTATAGTTTCCCTAGTTAAGAGATCTTTCGGTTTTAAATTTTTACCTTACTTATGAATATTTTTTTTTAATATTTGGCGACCATAAAGAACATGACTTTCTACGTGTTACTATGCAATAAACTGAAAATCCCGTATGTGACACTTATGTAATTATACGTAGGGAGTGACGATATATAAATACACCTCTTATTAACAGTTATAAAATATGCTGAAAAAAAGAAACAGACAATGTGTGCGCGGTTAATCTTACTTGTCTAATTGCCGCAGGTGTCGAAAGAACTGTCGACTATTTTTTTTCTTTTCAAGAAATATATGTTAAGCCTCTCTTCGTCATTAAGAACGTTGAGAAATGTTAGGGGGGTTGAGGCACGCGCGCGGCGCCTTGTGCCCACGCACAATTTTTCGCCCACAAAAATCCCGCGCAATAAATGTCGCGCGCGGAACTCAAGTGAGTTGTGTGTTCCTGAAATATCCGTAGGTGGTTTTGTTCGCGTTAGGACCGAACGCACGGCCGTTCGCGTTCGTGGATCGAGTGTAGCATACACATACGAGCGGAAGTCCGCTTCAGCCCCTCCCGTAATTATTATCAATCCGAGGGGACTTGCCTTTGTGGGACCTACCCGAATGTTGTATCCGCTCGCGCGTGTTCGTCGCACGTTTGTCCACGACCGTTGCCAGTGACCGGAGCGGGTTCACGTGACGTCACCATCCTGCTCTTTTTTTCGAGCCCATATCGCACACAAGCCCGCATCACACACCACACACACACACACGCACGCATCACACACCACACACACACACACGCACGCACACAATCAGAGCGCAAGAAAATTATCATCCCCCTCTTTGTTCGGCGCGGTTGACCTGTTGCGTGTGGAATAGAAGATAGAGTGTGTGTGTGTGTTAAAACGACCATGCTTTTATTTGCAACAAATCTGCTCTGTGTTTGCGCAAGATAAGCGTATAATCCTTTTATAGGCGCAATGCGCAAAGAGGACGGGAGATAAAAGTTCTCTCCCGGAAGTGACGACTCGCGCCCGGTGGATTTAAATCGCGGACGTGAAAAAGTGGTCGCGCCGATCGTGGGATCGCGCGAATTTTTATTTAAAAACTTTAAAAGCGCCTATCTCTAGGTGTGAATTCTTCCTCATCGCGCGAACAAGTGATTGAATCTTTCTACGCACACCTGCGCGTTTCACTACGTGAAATGTCTATTTACGGCGAGCAATTAAGTAGTCGCACACACGTTTGCGATCACCTATTATTTGCCCACCCTTACCGAGAAAGAAGAGTGCGCGCGCGCGCGCGCGTTCAAGAACACTTTATTCTCCCGCTTCCATTTGCACACCTGTGTAATGCATACATCACGTTGCGCGACACGCACCGTGATTCCCTTCCGTGATCCCCGCCAACGGTTTCGCACGTTTTACGAGTCATGCGGATAAGAAGATACGATCGGTCGAGAAGAGACTCGTCGTAAAGGGCCGGAAGGGGCCCTTCCCGTCGATTGCGAAATCGCGTCGCGGCAACCGGTTCGGGACAAAGAAACGTAACAACGCAACCCTTTCGCAGAGAGTTTCTCCTTTCATCTGTTTCTCTCTTTTCTCGAATTTATTTTTAACTCTCTCTCTCTCTCTGTCTCTCTCTCTCCCCCAAAAATTTACGAAACACTCATCACGATCGTTCATCTTCCCGCATAGTTTTTGTTTCCAACTTCGCGCTTGGACGTACATATTTTGTATCTCCTCCTTGGGCTAAAAACAACAACCAATCGGCGCACACATTTCGAATGAGAAAAAGACATTTTTTCGCCGCGGTTAATCAAACGCGCGATCGACTAATTAGCCGGGCGAATCGGACACACGCGTGGCGGTATAACGAAACGAGTCCCGTTGCTCGCGCAAGAATCAATCGATTTCCTCGCTTCTTATCATCATCGAAACGCTTACGTACAAACCTGTCGCAATAAATATAAAATATCTGCGTACGCGCGATTGCCAATATAAAAAGCAAATTCCTCGCTATTCTCTCGCTTCGCTGGCAATTTCAAGGCAACCGTTAATTCTTCGCGCGATCACTTTGATCCTTTTTTTTTTTTTTTTTTCCCTCAATATCCGCCTCAATTGCGCGTCGCAGCGATTATAAAAGAGAACACTGTTGTCTACGGATTCTTTTCTTGTCCTTCCGCGTGTTACGGCTATCCGCTCTCGTTGTGTAACATCGTTAAGTTAAATATAGCGCACAAGTTGTTTTTTTTTATTTTATTCTTATAAAAAATACAAGTTTAATAAATTTTTTAAAAGAATGTCGCAACAAAACATAAGCAATATAAGAGAATTGTATTTGTCATCATTCGATCCTTCGTGAACGGACCGTCAAAAATAACGACTACTTGGACCGACTGGGTCTGTGAGACCCGCGCGATTTTAGAATCGATCATCTACGTCGATAAAAAAAAAACAAATTAAAAAAATAAATCTAGTAATTTCGGAGATATAAAGGGCTTAAAAAAAAAAAACTAAGTTTTAGAAACGCCGATGAGCAATTTTTGAAGTGAGAGACCCATGTCTGTCTCTGCGAGGGAGGGTTAAATATCGTGTGGTATGTCAAAATAAAACGCACAAGTGTTTCGCGCGTTACACGAGCAGCTATAGCGAAGTCCATTAGGCAAACTGTGAGACTACACAGCGGTTTTTTGACACAGTAAAGTAGATCAATTAATTTTTTTAGAGAATCCGAGTCTCTCTTAATGGCGCTGTCTATTTTTACGTACTGGCTACTCATCAGCTGCTCGACGAAACTACGTAAACTACGTTAGTTTCGAGGGCAAACCTCTTGATGTCCGCGCGCGGAAATATACGATGTTTACGGCGCGAGAAGTGGGATATTCGTGCGGGCCGAGAAGCTTGGTAAGAAAGGCAGCAGATTAATCTGTCACGCTGGCCGAAATGTTATTTCATTTATAGCGCGCGTCGACGAAAACCCTCGCTTCTTCCTCTTCTTTTTGCGCGCTGTCCGTTCTGGGAACGTCGAAGGGAAGTGTACGCGACACGCGATCGCACGCTTAACTAGCCGATCGAACAAAGATCGCGAAGATACAAAGCAAATCAAAAATACGGTTATAGTTGTCTAAATTTAACATCCGACCTCACGCGGCACAGAGTAGAAGCTTTGCTTTTGAAACACAAGGAAACAACTCAATAGTAAATATAATATTCGCCGTATTATCACCTGATACGTACACGTGTGTGTGTGTGTGTGTGTGTATATATATATATGTTTTTAAAGTATTTGCGCGAGCAAAACTTCTTTTATTTGAATTTGAAAAATCTCGAAAAAGTTTTCCGGAAAAGAGTCTCAATCCTTTGTGGGTCTCCCAGACCCACTCAAAAATTGCGCATCGGCGTCTCCGGTAAAAATTAATTTTTTTTTTTTTAACGATGCTTATTATTTTCGAAACTACTAGATATTTTTTAATTCGTTTTTTTATCGACGCAGAATCGTTCAAAACTTACAAAAACAATTGAAAAATATTTTTTAGATGTTTGATTTAAAAAATGCGTGGGTCTCACAGACCCAGTCAGTCTGACAAGTCGACAATTTTGAGAGTCAATCTCACGAAGAGAGTTAATTTAACTTCTTCGTATCATAAATACGTTCACGTTAGTTCGGTCGTAACCTCGTGGCCCTAAGAATCTCGTCGATGAAAAAAAATGCATGTTCCGTTGTATCGAGGATTTCTCATTGACGAGGAGAGAGAGGATCCACGTGCGCGCGCGCGGAGAAGTTACACTTTCCGCGGTCTCATCGCGAGAGAAGCACCGTTATTCGATATCGCGCTTCGGAGACGTACGGCGCTTTAACCCGGCGCGCGTTGTTCGCCCCGTTCAGTGCTATTTACATAACCCAGTGCGTGTGTTAACGCACGGCGCTCGCGAGAGAACGCAGCATCCCAACGGAGAGTCGGTGCTGCGGACTCGTCCACCTCTCCTTCCTTCTTCCACCTTTTTGCGCCGCGCGCACGCTCTTTCGCTCTTTCTCTTTCTCTCTCTCTGTCTCTCTCTCTCGTCGCCGGTATCATTGCGTGCCGCAATAATAATAAAGCCGAGAGCCACGTGAAATCCGACTCGACGTCGCTCGCGGGCGCGCATCTGGCGGAGGTGGATTGATGTGCGCGTAGCGATAAGCGGTCTCGCGCAATTACACGCCGATGCATTTTCGTCGGCATGCGAGGGCGAGTCATTCTCCTCTCGATCGATCGACTAAAACGTTTCCCTCACGGGCGAGTTAAACGCGCGTAAAAATAAAACCGCGTCGGCGAACGCGCGGCCCGCAATTGACTTTCGCGCGCCTCTCTTCTCGTCAAGTTAATTTCAATTAGCTTCCCCCCTTATTGAAAGATTAGATGAGCTCGAAATTAACGTTGTTAAAGCGCAGCAGTTCCCCTTAATGACTCGCTAAACGTTTGATTCACTTTCTCTCTCTCTCTCTCTCTCTCTCTCTCTCTCTCTCTCTCTGTATTTTGTAGTTGCGACTGGAGTATCTTCATAAACTCTGATGAAATTGATAATAAAGTGACTATGTTTAACGAATATATATCTAACTGTTACAATAAACACGCGCCACTTAAGATCATTCATCCTAAGCATCTGCCTGCGCCCTGGATTACGCCTGAAATTAGGTCCTGCATGAATGAAAGAAATAAGCAGCGCAGAAGGTGGCGAAGGAATAAATCTGACGTTAATTATAATCTCTATAAGAGATTGAGAAACCAGGCTCAAGCCATGGTGCGTGATGCTAAACAGAGTTATTACCTTTCCATTTTTTCAAATAAAAAAGACCCTTCCACCATATGGAAGAACCTTCGTCAGTTAGGCTTGATAAAGTCTAAAACCTCTGATAGGAGCTTGCTTTTCTCCATAAACGAGCTGAACTCCTTCTTTCTTGCTGACTCGAATGAAACTACCGACTTAAGCGATGTTTTTCTTGGCGATGAGTCCTATGAAGACAGCAAATTTTATTGGAGTTATATTGACTTCAACGACATTCGTCACGCCATCCGTGAAGTTAAGTCTGGATCCGCTGGCATGGATGGTTTTTCATTGGACATGATCAGTCGTGCTCTACCTAGTATTACACCTTACATTGCTCATTTATTTAACCACTGTCTACTCCATGGTGTTTTTCCTTCTCAATGGAAATCTGCTATTGTGTGTCCTATTCCTAAGGTAAAACATCCATCTGAACTTAAGCATTATAGGCCGATATCGATTTTGTGTTCTCTTTCCAAAGTTCTTGAACGCCTCGTTGCTCGGCAAATTATTGACTACGTGGAGGCAAATAATCTTCTTGATCCTCTTCAGCATGCGTATAGACGGGACCACTCTACGCAGACTTCACTTATTAGAGTCGTTGACGATATGAGATATGCTGCCGACTTAAGACAGGTTACAGTATCTGTGTTCTTTGATTTCACCAGGGCCTTTGACCGTGTTAACCACCGTACTTTGATCGACAAACTCAGAAAACTAAATTTTTCTTGTACTGTTCTCAGGTGGCTCTGTTCCTATCTCTTCGGTCGGACACAAGTCGTGAAGGATCCTGTGACTGGAGTTTATTCTAATGAGCTGCCCGCTTTGTGTGGCGTCCCTCAGGGTTCCGTTCTCGGCCCTTTGCTCTTCTCTCTTTATGTCTCTGACTTCGGCAAAAACTTATGTTTTTGTAAATATAACTATTATGCGGATGATTTACTTATATATATCCACACTAAGCCATCTCTCCTTCATGAGGCTATAACTAAAATCAATCTTGATATCCGCAATGTAGTCCAGTGGTCGACTGTAAACAATTTGACTTTAAATGCTAGCAAGACTACTGCAATGATTTCTGGTACTAGGAGATATATTGGAAGTTTCGTTCTGGACGGCTTGCCCCGGGTCTTGGTTGAGGGGAGCGAGATGCCGTATAGTGACTCAGTCGTCTATTTAGGTGTTACTATTACTAGTACGCTTTCTTGGGAAGAACACGTCTCTCGTACCGTGTCGCGTGTTAATTCTTCTCTTCATCAGCTTAAGTCTCAGAAAGGCTTACTTTCAACTGAATTACGCNGATGTTTTTCTTGGCGATGAGTCCTATGAAGACAGCAAATTTTATTGGAGTTATATTGACTTCAACGACATTCGTCACGCCATCCGTGAAGTTAAGTCTGGATCCGCTGGCATGGATGGTTTTTCATTGGACATGATCAGTCGTGCTCTACCTAGTATTACACCTTACATTGCTCATTTATTTAACCACTGTCTACTCCATGGTGTTTTTCCTTCTCAATGGAAATCTGCTATTGTGTGTCCTATTCCTAAGGTAAAACATCCATCTGAACTTAAGCATTATAGGCCGATATCGATTTTGTGTTCTCTTTCCAAAGTTCTTGAACGCCTCGTTGCTCGGCAAATTATTGACTACGTGGAGGCAAATAATCTTCTTGATCCTCTTCAGCATGCGTATAGACGGGACCACTCTACGCAGACTTCACTTATTAGAGTCGTTGACGATATGAGATATGCTGCCGACTTAAGACAGGTTACAGTATCTGTGTTCTTTGATTTCACCAGGGCCTTTGACCGTGTTAACCACCGTACTTTGATCGACAAACTCAGAAAACTAAATTTTTCTTGTACTGTTCTCAGGTGGCTCTGTTCCTATCTCTTCGGTCGGACACAAGTCGTGAAGGATCCTGTGACTGGAGTTTATTCTAATGAGCTGCCCGCTTTGTGTGGCGTCCCTCAGGGTTCCGTTCTCGGCCCTTTGCTCTTCTCTCTTTATGTCTCTGACTTCGGCAAAAACTTATGTTTTTGTAAATATAACTATTATGCGGATGATTTACTTATATATATCCACACTAAGCCATCTCTCCTTCATGAGGCTATAACTAAAATCAATCTTGATATCCGCAATGTAGTCCAGTGGTCGACTGTAAACAATTTGACTTTAAATGCTAGCAAGACTACTGCAATGATTTCTGGTACTAGGAGATATATTGGAAGTTTCGTTCTGGACGGCTTGCCCCGGGTCTTGGTTGAGGGGAGCGAGATGCCGTATAGTGACTCAGTCGTCTATTTAGGTGTTACTATTACTAGTACGCTTTCTTGGGAAGAACACGTCTCTCGTACCGTGTCGCGTGTTAATTCTTCTCTTCATCAGCTTAAGTCTCAGAAAGGCTTACTTTCAACTGAATTACGCGTTAGACTTGTGTCCTCATTGCTTGTTCCTCATTTTGATTACTGTTGTGCCTTGTTCACCGATATTTCGAGTGAAAGCAATCAACGTCTTCAGCGTTCTCTCAACATGTGCATTAGATTCATTTTTAACGTGAAGTGGTATGAGCACATATCACCTTATTTTGAAAGTCTGCGTTGGCTAAAAACTGCACCTAGAAGATTATTTTTTCTTGGGTGTCTCGTATTTAAAATACTCGAAACCCGTCGCCCGCAGGTTCTATATGACACCTTTGTTTTTCGGCGTGACGACGGCTCCCGTGACACTAGAGCAGCCAGTGATGCTCTCGTCCTCCCTTTATCTCGGACAGAATTATTCAGGCGTTCCTTCAGATGCGTTTCTGTTGACGTCTGGAACTCGATTCCTGCTGATATTCGTAAAGAGCCATTTGACATATTCCGAAAACGATTGTATCAGCACCTGCTAGCTGGCTCTGTCTAAGTTATTCTTTGGTATATCCTACTCTCCAGCTAGCTTTTTACTCTGTATATACATTTAGTTATTTCTTCTTAATTTATATTTGTTAACTATTTAGATTTTTATTGTTTCCTCTTAATCTTTCATATTTTATATTTATCTTTGTATTTTTGTTAAAAATATTTTTATTTCTGTCTTAATATTTTCAATACCTTGTCTTACATATTTTATTATTTTTGTTATTTTTTGTCATTATGATCTACTTTTCTGTTTGCTTTGTAATAACAGATGTTTGGCACCCCATTGTCTATTTCATATTCTTATTAGATTTTTCTTTCATATTATTTTTATTATTCTACTTGTTTCTGTTATTTTGTTATAATTTAATTGATTTCTTTTGTTTAATTACCTTTACATTTGTTATATTTACTTTTTAGAATACTTGTCAACATCTGTTAATTTTTGTTTAATTTTTGTTAATTTTTGTTAATTTTTGTTATTTTAATTTTGTTATTTTATTTTCTTATTTCTTTTTTCTATGTATTACTTTATAATTAAGTTCTTCTCTTTTAATATGTTTTCTGTTTACGAAATATTAATTGTACCAAGCGCTTGAGGGGAATTATTCCCAGAGCGCAATACAAATAAAGCTAAATCAATCAATCAATCAATCTCTGTATTTTCTCCAAGAGGAAAACTGAAGGGAGTGTCGAGCAGCTCGGTCGATTTTTTGTTTGTTTTAATTTCGAACTTCGTGAAAGAATATTGAGAATATACAGAAATTTCTGGGAGAAATGGAATTGGGACACACAGCGGTATATTATTAACCGGCTGTATATATATACATATATAATCGATATTCCACACATCTTCCTTCCCGATACGGAGACTCTTCCTTCAGAGGCGATAATGCGATGCAAGAATTTTTGCGATATAAGATACCTATAATGTGTGAGAGTTCACAGTTTTTTCTAGTGGAAGATAATCGCCCCGCAGTATATCAGCAACGCAAATTACTCGTAAATTAAGGCCGTTATTTTTTCCCCCGATATTATTCTGTTTAATGTGTACACACAACATGTGTTACGATGTGTATGCGCGATAAAGCGACGAGAGAAGAGAACTGATGAGAAAATCAAACAGAGATTTATCAGCGTGTAAAAACGTATTCACACACGGCGGGTACATCCTCTCTCTCTCTCTCTCTCTTTCCTTCTTGAGAAAAAGAGAGAGAGAGATAGACCGTTTTGTTCCTCATTGTTGCAACAAGTCATTTAGATAACGCCCAAGAAATCGAGATTTGCTCGAGTTGCTCAACAAAGGCATGAAAAAAAAAAAAAAAAAAAATTGTTCAACTCACTCGCGAGTCGAGATAAATAATGAGAATTTTTCTTCTGAATACAATAAACTGTTTTATAACGCGAGTTGAGTGAATCAAGTCTTTTTTTTTACAGGTGTACACGATAGATATTCTCATCTCCCCCTTCGCGGGGAAAATGTACTGCATACCGCGGTTTATAACATCGCGGACAACACGGTTGGCTTTTGTGATTGCAAAATTTTCATATTCAACTTATTTGACGTAATTTGCAACGACCGTTTCGTAACACCGAAATCAATCGTAACACGTATAATATCACATTCGCGTCCTCTCTGTCTCTCTCGTTCGCGTTTACCATCCGAAGATTCGAAACCAGAAGCGAGAAATTATCTCGCTTCGCGTCTTTTCCGCGAAGCGACCGCGGCTATGAGAAACATTCGCGATCTAAATATGCAAATAACGTTCTAGGAACGATTCTCGGATCACATGCCAGGTAAATATGTACATAATCCCGTGTCTATGTTAGCAGCGCGAGCTACGATACGAGAGACAGGGGAGGAGACTCTTTCTCTTTCTCTCTCTCTCTCTCTCGCGTGAGATGCATCACGCGAATGTAATACATGGGATGCGTACACACGCGAATGTAATACATGGGATGCGTGCACACGCGTACATTCTCGTTCTCCCGGGGAAATAAGTTAAGCGCGCGCGCGCGCGCGCACATACCGAGTGATTTAGCGTTACGTCACTTTCGTCAAGATTGTGCATTACGCCGGTCATAAATCGCGGTTCAATGATCCGCGCAATCTGGCCCCGTCGAGATTAGCGGCGAGAGCACTTGGCTCGTTCTCTCCACTTGAAAAAAAAATCAGCCGCTTTCAACAGTGCTCTCGAATGGAAGCCTGACCGATTCGTCATTTTCAGTCAAGTGTATCGTGTTTTTTTTTCGAGGATTTAGACAAAAAAAATGAAGCAAGACCGGTATTTATAGTTGGGTCTTTTATTGAAGATCGTCTTAAGATAATGTAGTCGTTTAACTGCAGAACATTCGAAGATATAAACTCAAAATGATCTCAAATATAAAGTTTGACTGTGAATACCGGCCTGAGTCTCGAGAATTTCACACATCACGGATTTACTGAGGTTCCTAATTTGAATTTTCCAATCAAAATGCACGTGTTATCGAGGAATTTGCGTGCAAATATCTTCGAAGAGCCTTTGTCACTTTTTTTACGTCACTTAAATATTACGTTGATAAAAAAAAATAAATCGTACACAAGGAACAATCGTACATAAGTATTTTTAGCGCGACGATTTCCGTTTTGCACACTCCATTAATTTTTTTTGTTTTTTTTTTCTTTCGAAATTACACACAGCTGCATTAACTACCTTCTTAACTGCGTTCCTGCTTAGGAAGGTCCTTATTTGACGATTACCTTGCACCACGGTGTCATTACTCCTCTCTGCACCGTCGGGCCGCGTTCCACTCGGGTGCCCTCAGCCTCTTCCGGTTGCCTTTATCCACGAAATACGCACCTTCGCGAGGCAGCACGTTACAACATGCATTAAACCGGCGCGCACATTCCTGCGTGCCCGGTCATCTCCGTCTCTTTGTCTCTTTTGCTGGCAGCGTTTTCGAGCACCGCGCTTCGCTATATATGCAAATTGCGCGAAATTTATGCTGCATGATAAAGTTTAATTGTAAATGCGCAAATACACACACACATACACACACACACACATACACACAAAGTAAGAAAATAACATTTAAAACAGTAATTCTGATTTTTTAGAGAAATTTAAAAATTTACTTTTTTATTAATTGAAAATTAATTTAAAATTTAATTTTATAAAAAGGCAAAATTGGATATATTTCACATGTATACGCAACACAAGCGCGCGCTACGCGCACACTATTATTGTTGTAGTGTTAGTGAACACAACCTGTCACCGCGATGACAACTAGTATATAGGTCTTACAAATAATATGATACACATTAGAGAGATGTCAGAAAAATAACGCATGAAAATCAAAATCAAAAAATAGTGAGAAGCAGGAGTAAAAAAACAACACGTGTGACTAAAGTCACGTGACTTTATTTTAGTTATGTTTTTAAAAACACGCGCAACGAAATCGCTCTCGAACGGCGCGAGTTAGTACCGCGTCTCTTGATTCGTACGACATAGTAAATCGGAGAAACGTTCAATCAGCGTCGAGATAAAAGCGGCAACAATCAAGATCGATAGAATCGATTGTGATTATTTACACACGCTTTTTCTGGTAGGACGGTAGAGAGCGTCTCGATTGAATTTTCGAATTAAATTTGATTCGAATTATTTCCACGCGTGTTAATTTACACATAATAAAATATATTTGCACGTAAGCTTGTATCTAGCACACAAGCTTGTATTTATTTCAAATCTAACAATAAGTTTTGAACATCATCGCGAACTTTAATATTTATTGTAAACACTTAATATTTAATGTTTAATTTTTGCAACATACAACGACTATATAAGTAACAAGATATCTCGTTCGCTCATTTTTAAGAAGAAGAATGAATCGCGTGTCAAACATTTGTTTCGTATTTCTTTCTCTACCTATTTACGTTAACGACCGACTGACGTGATAATGAGGTGAGAGGAGAATCTTAAAATATCAAACCACACTACTGACTGTCAGAGCAGTCATGATATATAACATCTCGTTGACGTTTTACTCGCGTCGTAATTATGACCAATATATTAGTGATATCTTCAAAGATTTTTTTTTTATGAGAGAACTTTTGAGACAAATTAAGTTATAAATTCGAGCTAAACCCATTATCATAATACATAATACATAAATATGTAAATTTTTAGTAAACGGACACACTTTCTAATAACTTTATTTCCGTGGGGTTTTATTTTTTTTACGTGTGCCGCCAAATATCTATTCAAATACCGCAGAGTATACAAAGCCGAAACGTAATGCAACACGATGAAAAATTCATCACAACGGCTCTCGTTCGAGAGACTCGGCTGATTTATATTCGGTTATCGGAAATATAGAACGGGAGATTAAAGTTAGCGAGGCCGGGGCTTTTACGGTCAATAAAAGAGGCAGCGGTTCTACGAGCGGTCACGAATTGGCCGATTGTATCGAATCGACGCTTTTTACGTTCACCCGAACAAGTTTACTTTACTCTTGCTCCGGGAGAAACAAACGGCTCGAAAGAAGATAAAAACGGAGAGTGAGTCAACGAAAATTCCTTAATTTTCACGCGCGCATTCTTCACGGCCATCAAGATCAATTGCCATAACCGATCGTCGGTGTGCTTAATTGCCGCGTGACCTCGCGTATTCGAGGAGCGACACTTGCGATGCAAGAAGAGGAGACACATCCTCGCTTGCAAAAGCGTAGCGAGCGTAAACTCGTCGCAATTAATTGTCCCGAGAGTGAGACTAATGAGCGCCGAAGAGAACGAGAACGTTTTTCTCGACAAGAAGAGACGGGAAGAGACACATTCTGTGTTGTTGACCCCGGAGAGGACGATCGTCGAAATAGACACGAGCCGTGAAATTGCTCGCAGGTATATAGTTAATCCGAACATCCGGCAAATGAAAATTCATGATGACATCCTTCGCGAATCGATTCACAATTTTTTGTTGTCTCGATATGTTTCATTGTCGCGTTTCCATTGTTTTTTTTTGTTGAAACTGAAATTTGCGATATCGCGAATAAAAGTTTGCGTAATAAAAAAAAAGCACGTCTACATTGTGTTGTACATCCGCGATCCTCCCGAGTGATGAGAATGACGAGAAGGAGTCGCGATGGGAAAATTCGCGCGGCTCCGACTGTTTTCCGAACGTGTCCGAGTGAAAGCTAACAACATAGTACGTGTGTGTGTGTACGTAGGAGTACAAAACGGCCAGCCCGCGAACTCACCTATAATTCCGCGTACACGCACGTAACGGCAAGTTTTGTAATAAAAACCAGGAGGGCTGACGTTCTCGTCGCCGTCGCCGTCGCCGTCGTCGTCGTTGTCGTCGTTGTCGTCGTCGTGCATATAATAATTCGTCTCTGGCCGCGTCCTCCTCCCGCGGGAGGAGGACGATCATTATTCCAGAGCGCTGGGCAAGTAGGTAACTCTTCTCTCCCTGCTTGCGCCGTCGTTGCTTTATCTCATACGCCGGTCGATAATGAATAAACTGTTAATCAAACACTTCCGCTCGCGTCGTCGCGGTTGCGAATTCCGACGGTAACTCCGGACGCGCGCGTCTCGCGCACGACGCGCGAGTTTCGCGCAGGTGAAGCGCGGTCGAATAATTACAAATAATTGCCGCGGAATGTTGGTGTCGTTCTCAATTGATTCTTCTCCCCGGCTATTTGTCGCGTGTATAAATTATTATCGTGAAAAAAAAAAAAAACGTCGAAAAGTCAAATTAAAAGCTTGACGTTAGGCGCGATATCATGTGCACGTGATAACACGCGGCGAATATAAACTTTAGCATTCTCGGTCATCATACGAGTTTTTGTCGCGGAATAATTTGTTTGTAAAAATAAATTACGCGTCAAAAAAAATATTCTACAAGATATTCAATTACTCTTGTTGTGTTTAGATGAAAGTTATTGCTAAAACTTATTTTCGAATTTATCCGAATATTTTAATGTAACATTAGAATCGGACATTATTTTTAAACCGTGTTATGCAAGAAATGATGCAAAGTATAGAAATAAAACCAAAAATATACGGCTTCGTTTAATCAAGAAAAAAAAGACTTTGACAGCCAAGACATGTTGTTAGATATACGTGCGAGAATATATTTTTAACGCGTATATAAATATATACACAATATATTTACACGTTAAAAATTATATTACAAATATCCAGCGTCAAAAAATCCTTCTTGCGATTTAAGTTAGATAAATTTATACAAAAGTTTATAGTTTTGTTAACTAGATGTTCAATACTCTATGGTTGTACCGACAAATATTTTTCTTTTTATTTTAGACAAAATTATTCTGCGACAAAGTAAAACTCGTGTGATGTTCGAATGTCAAAGTTATTCGCTGTATACACCGCGTCGAATAAAATAACATTGCACACACATTGTGTATAACTTTTGTGCGTAACCTTGAGAAATCTACGAATGACGCAAAGAGAGATTGTTTCGTATTCTTGTTTCGGCGACATGAATTCGGCTTCGTGCCGCTGAAGTAAGAGTACGAAACATTTGCATGTTGAAATATTTATTTTTGACATAGACGGCAAAGAGGTCTGTAATAACTAGAGAGAAGGTTTATATTTTTCTTATTCATTTACGGCATTGCATTAGCGTTAATGGGCCTATAAAACGGCTCAAAACCGGCGATTCATCGCCAGTCTCGGAGCAATATATCATAGCAATGATCTTCCATCTTTTCACGTCGGCCGCGGCAATTAAAGTCAACTATCTGTAATGTATAAAAGCGATCGATGTGTAACAAAAAGTGATAATTCCGACGGTATTTAATATTTTTTTCGTTCAACTACATCAAAATATCGACTCCGTCCGGATATTATAAAAATGGACGATTTTTTTAAAATATCCTTAATTGCATTTATTCGGGGAACACGCGCGAAAAGGCACGCGCACAAAGAGAGGGTAGAAAAGAGCGCCGCATCTATTTCCGTCTCTAGCACGGCCTTGAGAACATCTTCCCCACGCTTCCCTTGTTTCCCTTTGCGTTTCGTTTTCTCCTCATCGTCGAAAGTCAGTCTCGTCGACGAGATTCGACGTCTTTTTTGCTTCCTTTACCTTTCCAACCGAGCGGCAAGCGCGGTCGGCATACCATCCCGGAGGGGGGAAGAAACTTTTGCGCCCTCCCCATCTCTCGCCCCATCTGATCCATCGATCCTTGCGGATTCCAGGCCACTTTATGAGCCTAGCTAAAACCACATCCAACGATACGATGCTCCGCGCCACGAGTTTATCCGCCTGAGAATTTTGCCGTAGAGCGACTGCGGCTCACCGACTCCGCGAACGTCTTTAGTGAAACAAAACAAAAGAGAGAGAGAGAGAGAGAGAGAGAGATGCTCCGTACATTTTCTTTCGTATAAAAACGACACAGTTCTGGGATTACATCGAAAATATTTTTTTGTGATTGAGTCTTTAGCAAAAACTTTCCAAATAAAAGGACATTTTATTTTAAATCTATTTATTTAAATTATTATTTTTTATTTTACAACTAAATATTAAGATCTGTACGAGCCAATATGCCGGATGTAGCGCAATTATATATTTCCTTAAATGTATAAATTAATACACGTGAAAATTCGAATTATAAATTTAATTCGAAAATTTACATATAATGTTTGGTTCACATCTCATGTATAAATGAAATATTTAATTTACTTCTCCATGGAAGTTAAAAAAAATCCATTCGAAGAAAGACACCTCGTGCCAGAGGTCGAATCCGGATCTCTTGCATATCGCGCAGTTTTATTTATTTTAATTTAAACTTATTTTTATCTTAGATTTTATCAAAACGGAATGGGAAATAAATTAAAATATATACAAATTGTTTTAAGATTCTAATAATTAAAACACTCTTGTGGGTGTAAAGTGGCTCTGTTAAGTTTTAAACTGCGGGCTGTTCTCTCCCGCGCGCATCTCGGTTTTAACTGGCTGGCGTGCGCACGGCGAGACTAAAGGTCGCGTTCGGTTGATCATCCTAATTACAACATCGGCGCGATCGCCCGGACAGGATGTCGTTAATCTAATAATTGTCTTCATTAATCCGTCGAGCGCACGCCACCTCTCTGCCTGGCGGCCGCGTGCATTGCAGCCAGGTATTGACACAGTTCGTCGCAATTAACATCGCTCGCGGCGTATCCCTTAATTAAGTGCACGCCGTGCGTCAATTAAGACTCTCGTTTAAACGCGCACCCCGTTCTCGGTCAAACGCGATTTAGTATGCGAGAGCCGCTTGTATCACACACACACACACATACATACACACACGCACACGTTTTTTCTCGTCTTTCTGCTGTCTGATTTTCTACCGAGACTTGAGTCATCGCGCGCGCGGACTATCGTAAAACATAATCTGACGTGGGGCCACGCAACGCGCGCAGGGACCACCGTAAATTGCGCAATCGATAATTAAACCGGCAACAGAAGTGAGTAGCTGTGCGCGTAGTTTTCTTTTCACGGATTACGCATGACGTCTACAGTGTAACGCGTTAATCTGCAAATTATTTTCTGATGAGAAAAAAATATATACTTAAAACAGCGCGTAATTTTTTTGCGTAAGTCAGCAGCTTTACGTGCGCGCGCGTAAATATTGTTGCAAAATGCATTTTGCGTCGTCACGCGGTAGGAAATAACGACAGTTCCATCGATCGATGAGCAACTGTTTGACAGAAGAACGGATGCGAACGCCTTGTTGATTTCCAAATTCAGGCGGATAGAATTGAACAGGAATTGTGGAGCGTTAGAAAGAAACTCCGAACTCTTTGTGCATATCTGCATATTAATTATAATGTTATAATTATTATAAAACGCGTGTTTATTAACCTTTAGGCCGCCGCAAAAGACCTTTTTGGAGAGCTTTATACAAACCTCGAGATTCCACATAACGTGTATGTTATTAATATAGGGTAAAAGACCCAATTACTGTCTCCTGTTCAATTACTGTCACCCTAAGCTATTTTATTTAAAATATTAAATAAATCTTAAAAAGTTATGCATGAAAATAATCTCACATAGAATTTTAAGTGCAATTAATATAACAAAAAATCTCCAGCACTCAACATTCTTGTCTCATTTCTTTCATTTTAGGGATGACAGTAATAACTCTCGCATCGTTCTTTTGATTAATTATTAAATTTATAAATAAAAATAGAGACTTTGAGAGCCGGTATTATTTTGTTTCTTATATTAGAGACATTGAATAATACCAGATAAGAAGAAAAACACATGTTTTTGATAAATAAATGAAGTGAAAACAATTCGCTAACGCCAGAGTTTATTATTCAGGTGACAGTAATTGGGTCTTTTACCCTACACGAATTTTTGAGAAAAAAAAATACACTGATTTAATGGAAAAATAACCGACGGTCTAAAGGTTAAGTTCTGATTATTTATTTAAATCCAGAAGTCGCGATACGGACGTAACAATACGATTTACGTATTATTAAGTTAAAAAAAATATATTTTTTTCTCGATTACATAAAAGATTATTGATCTGTGTGCTAGAAGAGTTTATATATCTGGCGCGTTTTTGTCTTCATTACATCTTCCGACGATACGCAGAACTCTCTTTTCGCAATCGAAGGTATCGTTCTTTTTCGAGTTTCGCGAATTAATGGCCTGTGTTACGAGCCGAGGTGAGTCGCGACATCGAAGATGTGAAAGTAAAAGCGGTATATGCAAATATACCGAATGCAGAAGGTCTTTTATGGGATGTTGTTCGGAATCGGATCAAGGAGAGTGCGTCCGATTATTCGGACGGTTCGGACTTCGTCGTCGAACGATTTCTCGGTGCAGCCTTGTCTCCCTCGGCTTGACGCTTTCGTGGACACCGAATTTAGCGATTGAAGATACAAACACACACACACACACACACACACGCACGCACACGTACGAGTTGCCGACCTTTATGCGCTTTCTGCTCTCGTGAGCTGAACGACGCGCGAACTCGGGGGAAAAGCGACAGTCGGGAACATTTGAATATATCGCTCGACGTTTCCTCGTCACACCGATGCGTCGCCCGCCAGTTTTCAAACGGGCGATTTTATCGTCGGGAAACGTACGCGTTCGCATTTAATTCAATTCTCATCGAAGAGAAGAGAATGATACGCGTGTAAAACGGATTCCCCGACGAGCGAGATATGTAAATAGTCGAGTTTGAATTAAAAAAAAAAAAAAAAATCTCTTCCGGTAGCGGGAATCGGGTCTCTTCGAGTTTCGCAACGGCGCGTCTCGAAAGAGACCGGATTGCGAATCACGCAATATACGAGCGGTGTGTAATATCACACGTGCACAGGGTCACGGTCCGATAGTCGCAATCTTGAATATCGTATCTGAGAAGAATATCCGATCTCGCGCGCGCGCGCGCGCCCCGACCCTGGATCTCGATCTTGGTGCGAAAGACGTTCGGTTACGTGATACACATCGGTCGCGAGTGCGTTTTCGTTATTGTGTCTCCGTTTCGCGCGAAACGCGACGACGTGCGTTTGTAGATGCGCGACCGGTATTCGTAACGAGAGATACGAGAATTAGAAGGCGCGCTCCGTTTCCTCGCTACGGTGATTTCGTACACACATATCTCTCTTTTTCTCTCTCTCTTTTAATATATGCTAAAAAGATTTTCCCATTTCCCAAGAGAGCGCTATTTCATTCCGCGCTTTATACGCTTCTGGGCGTCACACAATGATGATCACAAAAGCGGGAGAGTCCACCAAAGAGTTTAAAATCGACTCTCGGAAGAGAGGACGGAATTAGAAAAGGAGCCACGGTTGCCACGCGATAACACGGATCCATCCGACGTCGTTTCTTTTGTCGACATTCGAGTGGAAAATTTAAGTGTGTTTAGAAAAAAAAAAAAAAAAAAAAAAAAAAGTAAACGCGCGCGGATCGCGCGAGGAGAATAAAGCTGATCTAAGTAAAAATCTAAGTTTAACTAGTATTTATACGTAGCAACGGCACGTATTTGTTTTTTTTTTTGTTCGACGCCGATAAAAATCTTTTTTGTCCAAAGAGGATTACGTCACGGAGCGCGAGATTTTGTATCCCGATCGTTTTATAACGCGTGCCGATGATGCGGTTCCGGTGTAGCGACAAAGGAAGCCGTTGAACGCATGATCTTGGACGGATGATGACACAAGCGCGCCAGGAAGAGGAGTTCTTCGACTTCATGACCCAGATAGACCCCCGGGTTCTCTAAATGTTCTCTGAGAAAATTCTTTTCGACGTGTTCGTAGGATTTAATGCGGGCGCCAAGACGCGGTCGTGAGATAGCCGGAAGTTTACTTTAAGCAGCTCTCCGCGTCGTGAATCCCAATAGAATCGCGTCGGCAGAACAATTTTAACCAACGGAAATGAATGCGCATCGGAACTGCTCGCTAAAATGCGCGTTCGTAATCGCTTACGATGACCGCGCATTTTATGTATAACGTTCGCGGCAGTTTTTTATTCGACGAGTAAATATTCGAGAAGTCCTTGGTACAATTAAAAAAAAAAAAAAAAAAAAAACAATACCGCTATAACAATTTTAAAATGTAAATATAAGCATCAATTTCCACGTGATCAAGATGTCTCTCGTGTCCGTTCAAAAATTTAGTTTTTTTGCGAATTATATTTTGCACATTTTTACGTTTTAGTTTTCTTCGAGTTTTAATTTTCTTCTGGGAAAACGAAGTAGTTCGTATATAAAATAAAATATTGCGCGCGGAGAGAAGCGGGAGAAGCGACGATTTGACTGGCGCGCACGCTCGTGTCTAGAGGAGTTCCGGCCGAAAGAGGAGCGCAGCACACACAACGCTGCAATTGTTGCGGCTGGCGCGCGCGCGGTCTCTCTAATCGCACGCTCTGATTAGCGTGCGTATATCCGCGCAATGATCCTGCGGCGCGGTCATCAGCGTGAGTCATCTGGATGTCATCCAGGTGAGGAGGAAGCTCTCTCGATCGGGGGGTCGTTCCCATCGCGGCGAAACCATCTCATCCGCGCGCAATTAATTAGCGTCGCTAATTAATTTTCGACAAAAGGATTCACGACAAGGATACGGTTTTATTCACCGGTTGTTCGAGCTCGTCCGTTATTATTATTCGTTGCGCAAAGACAAATATTCAAGAAAATCGCGTGATTTCGGACGCGAACTACCGAGAGAATTTAATAATTCCCCCGCCGAGAGAGGCATGGATAATCGGACGACGACGACGATTTGTCGTCCCTAATTTCACGCTCCAGATATCCCACGTCTCTGCTATTTGCATTTGCCGTTGTTTAATTCGCCCGAGAGCTAAGAACCGTGGCTACGTGTGTACATATACGTGCGCATCTTTTATTTCATTCTATGTGTCGCGCGCTCTCTTCCGAATCTTTATCTTCTCCGGAACTCGCCGCCGCCGCCGCTGCCGCCGCCGCCCCGCGTTGTGTTTTTTCATTTTTCCCGTCTCTTTCCTGCCTTTGCGGCAGATGCCAGGCCACCAAGCGTAACCGACCGACGGTCCTCCTCTCTTTGACCTCCTCCCTCCGGAACTCTCTTGATGCCTCCGCGAAGACTTTTTATCGCTCCCTTCGCGATATTCCGTCGCGCGTGTGTACCGAAGAGCCGCCTTCGACTCATGAATGGCACACCGAACTATTCGGCAAAAGCTTTAGGCGCGCGGCGGATTTATTTTCGGATTCGCATTATGACACGCGTACGTGCGCTTCGAAATGCACGAGAGGCGCGCGATAATAATAATGTCCGCGCGCCGACATTATATCGCCGTCGCTATCGTCTGCGCGCGTCGCGGACGTGACGCGAATTACGCGCGTAATATAAATGTTTTATTTTACCAGACAAAAAAAAAAAAAAAAAACAAAATCAAACACGTTCTAGTTGGCGCGTTCGGAAAATCGACGCGAAATGGGAGTATTATGTTAAAATTAACGAATCCGCAACCAGTGTGAAAAAAAAAATAAATAAATAAAAAAAAAACGTTCTTCGAACAGCGGATCTTCTCTTTGCGAGGAAAAAAAAGGAGCTCGCGTGGAAAATTTCTCGTCGATTTATCTTGTTCGAGGTCGGCGTGCTTAGAAACTTCCAACTATATATACGCGCGCGCGAGATAAATTCCTTCTCATTATAATCAACTTTGTATATAATCCCTCAATTTTTTTGCCCGAGTCGCTACATCGTGCACAAGTGAAAATTGCGTTTTAGAAAATACGCGGCACTAATCGCGCCGTCACGCTTCATATGCGGCCGCGCTCTCCGCGTAGCGAAAAGAGTAGAAGGGATAATAATCCTCCCTCCCGGATGGGGGGGAGAGGGGTTAACACAAGGCGACGCGCTGCGTGCGTCTTCGGAGGAAGATTCACGTGGGGAAACGACACCCGTGAGTCACACCGCGAACGCGGGCGATTTGTATGCGGCGCGTAGCGCCGGCGCTTACAACTCCATTGTTCGCGACGAAAATTGCATTGTACCACACAGACGCGGATGTGATTTCTCAGCGCGCGTGTATTATGGGATAAAAAAAAAAAAAAACCCGCCGCGCGCGAGTAGTCGTCGGGATTCGGCACATTTCGTGCGCCTGAATCGCGTCCGGAATCGCGTGGAACACAAAGTCCCGAGAATTCTTTTGTATATACTACAATCGCAACGTGCGACGTAACGTAACTGTACAGGTTGCGGTGTTTAATATGCGCGTCGGTCTCCAAAGTTGATAAGAGTCTCTCTCATTGCGAGGAGAGACTCTTGTGATTTTTCGCTCGTAAGCGAAAAGGGCGCGCGAGAGAGGTACCCTAATTAGAGATTAGATTAGATTAGAAGGCTTTGTTTACAAAGCGCTCTCTGGGAAGATTCTCTCAAGCGCGAAATATTGACAAAATGAAAAGATATAAACAACAAAATAAAATAAATACAATAAACATAATAAAAATAAAATAAATATAAACCAATAAGCAACAAGCGAGTATACGAAAGAACCACAGAAAATATAAACTTCGAAAACTTAATAAAACAAGAGCAAAAAAATAAAAAAAATAAATAAAATAAAAAACAAGAAAGAAAAGAAAAATCACAAATTACAACAGGAGAGAGAAGGGGAGGAGAGGAAGAAGAGAGAGAGAGAGAGAGAAAAAGAGAGACGAGCGAAAAGACGAAAATGCCAAACTAACGACTGGCAAAATGGCGCCCAGACTCTCAACCTATTTTTGGCGCATTCCAGCTGAGCGGATGGAGAAGCCTAACCCGCAGACGATGTTTCGCTGGGGAGGGAAATCGCGCTTCTCTCATCTTGTTGGAATGCCAAGAGCCTCTCCCTCACCCCCTTCTTTTTCTTGCTCCCCTTCCTCAATTTCCTCTCGCGCGTTCTGTTTTCGCGCGACCCGCGAAATTCATCATCGTTTCCTCGGGATCGTTTAACGCTTGTTGAACGCAGCAATGACAAAACAAAATTACGGACGCGCGCGGGCACAGTGACAGTATAATTTTATTTTTTTTTTATTCATCAATGATTATAGTTGAAATATGCAAGTGGAAACACACACATACACACGCTTTTGTTTCGATTTGTGACGCGGTTGCGCTCTTTTAAAAACCCAACACAAGTGGAAGATCTTATTTTTTCCAAAATTAACATTTTTCCAAAATTACGCACAAAATGCTCTTTCATCTCTTTATTATTTCCCGTTCACTTCGGGAAATAATAAAGAGATCTTTCGGTGGAAGATGTTCGAAGAGAAGACGAGAGGTCTCAAGACACTCGCAAAGCCCCCGCAACAAACAATGCAACGAATGCTGCGTTGTACAATTGCTTGCGTTATCATCAGAAGTTACCGCTTTCGAACCGCGTGTGATCGAAACTCTCGTTGTTTTGAATAGTATAGAAACAGTAGACGTTGAAACCAATGACTTTCACAAACACAATACAAATGCGTATCGCACAAAAGATCGGAGAGATAATGGTCGCCACGAAATTCCCCGTTCGCCTTGGACGGAAAACCATTACAAAGTAAAATGGACGGATCAATTATATCTCGCATCACGCTCTCGACAATTACTCCCCTGTCCCAGGGGGATATAATGAGAGATTCAGAGGCGGGATCATTACGCGGCGGATGTCGATCTCCGCAGGTGAAAATAATCATTAATGTAGACAATAGAAAAGCGATTTGTGTCGCCCGGGAGCTCTCTCACACACAGCGAAAGCCGAAAGCGAGGAAAAAAATCGGAGGAAAAATGCGCGCCGATGCGTCTTTCTTCTGTGAGATACGCGCGAAATAGATTTATATTTTAACGCGATAAATGCGATTCCACTTCCATCCAAACAATTTATACTTTCTCGTTTGCATTTTTATAAGGTTCGCTTTTATTTTTCTTTTTTTCTCGAACTATATATATTTCTTACAAACGCGTATTTTGTGTCCAAACCATCCAAGAACACCGATCTTCTTTCTCATACGTTACCACTTCAAATTACTTTGCGGATTTCTTGCGTGATGCGAATAATTTTTGGCGGTTTTATACCGCGTCGGAAAAAAATGTCAAAAAAAATTGCTCTAATTACTAGCACAGGTAATCCTCGTATATTCCACGGAAATGCCGCGTTATACGCGAGGCTCGCATATTGAAAAAAAAAACGGTGTGTTAGACTTCATTTTACATAATTTGTAAACCGCGTCGTATCGAAACCGCGTTTTGTTGCCAAAGGTTAATACCTATGTGTTATGAATAGCGGACAGTACACGAAAAAACGCGATATTAATACGCGATCCGTACACACTGTGTGTTGATAATTTTCACGCGAGATTTCCCAACACGATAATCAAAACAACGTGTGGTCGCGATCGAACATTTAAATTCGACATTTAAGTCTCGTACCGTATTTGTCGTTGATTCACCTCTCTCTCTCTCTCTGTTTATTTACTACACGTATACATTATAGCCGCGCGAGAACATATTGTCATTGTTCGAACGTGTACGCGTGTTTTGCTATTTATAGCGTTTCTCGCTAGCAAATCGCCGACGTACGTAACGAAACCGACGTTTGCACTCAGCCGCGCACGCGCGCGCGCGCGCGCACATTCTTAATCGCGCGATTGTCTACGCGCGCAATCTTTATCCCTTGCGCGCGCGATCTGTTATTATATTCGCAAATGTCCCTCCATTCATACTTTTCCCGCGACGAGGCCATCGCGGGTTAACGACTGCGCGCGCTCGACTCGCGTTGTTTAGAAACCGTTTCGTACGGTACCGAAGTTTTTTTCTCATTAGTCTCGTCTCATTCTCTCTCTCTCTCTTTCTCTCTCTCTCTCCCTCTCCCGCTCTCTCTTCTCTCCCGTTCGGGGAAAAGAGAGACGTTGCGCGCGAGCAACGCGGATACAGTTACAGCTTTTTTTTTTTCCGAGATCACACCGCCGAAGAGAAAACCCTCTTTTTTTAGTTTAGAAAGAAAATTACAGAGACCGCGAGGAACTCCGTATCTACGCGTTTCGTTGATTGATGCGTGCGCGCGTACTTCGATTTCCACGACTCCATTACGACGCGATTATATCTGCCGTCGATCGACGCCCCTCCGTCGCGTCGTCTTTAATTAAGTCGCGCCGATAAATTCTTCCTCTTCCTCCTCCTCCTCCTCTTGCCGTGGTGAAATTACAAATAATGCACGTCCAGATTTAATCTGGCGATTCAATGAGGATTCGAAGCCGCCATTAATACGTCCAAAGAGTAATGTGTGCGCGCAAATCCCATCCCTTCCCACCCGTTCTTCGAACGGACGAGAGAGAGAGAGAGAGAGAGAGTACATAAAACCCCGCGAGAGGTTTTCCTACGTAAAAGCTCTCGCCGACCGGAGAAGCTCCGCGAAATGAATGGATTAAGTGGATCGAGATAGATCGCGTTAAAGGCAAAACCGTCGAATGCCGCGGCGCGCCTCCCGAGGCTCGTTGTTGCCCCGTAGCCGGAATATTTACGATCGCACGAACGAGTTCGCGATCCGCGCGAGTTAATCTCTCGAAGAATGCCTCGCGTGTAAAGACCCACCCTTCTCTCTCTCTCTTTCTCTCTTGCTCGCGCGGTTCTTCTCTTCCTCCTCGCTGGATTCTCGAGAGCGGCCGGGACTTTCTCACCGAGTCGACACAAAGAATTGAGCATCCCTTCGAAGCGCGGATATGCGGGCAGATGCATTCCACGCTCGATTTGAGCGGAGAATGAACTTGACTTGGGGGAGAAGCAGTAGTGTAGGTATATATATACGCGAGATGTAATTTCACTCCCAATTTCAAGTAACTGCCGTTACGAAATGAAGAAATTAATCCGCGAAGCAACTAGCGCGCGCGCGCGCGCAAAAACTGCGCGATCTATAACAGTAGGTTACTCTCGCGAACTTCTCGTCACTTTCTTTCCCACGTGTCCCAGACCGAGACTTAAGGTGATCAGACAGACGAGAGAAGCGGAACGTTTGCGAAGACGAGCGTAAAAGTCGTCGGAACGCGATTGTTCGTTTCGACCTGCGGGAAAACAACCGACGCGGCTGTTACCGAAATAATTAACAACCGTGAAACCCAAGTGGTAGGAAGCAGGAGGGTTTCTTCGCGGCTTTAAGTGTATATAAATTACGGATTAATCTTCGCCGCGCAATCGAATATCTGCGCCCACGTGCGCGATAAATATTCCGCGCGCGTGCACACGCGCGCGCACATACACAACCTCACCCCCGCGCGTCGTGTGAAAATCTCCCACGTAAGGTGAAACCTAGTCTCTGACGTTTGTGCTCTTAACGACGAAGCGGATTAGCAGGCGCGATTTGCGCCTCCGAGGCACGGTTCTCACGCGTTGGACAAGTCGGATTAATTTCCCGAACGCCGCGTTTGAAAAGAAAAAAAAAAAAAAAAAAATCCGCTCCGCCGCCGCGATTCTCGATTTGCATGAACGCCGCTCTTGTTTCGCGCGTGGGCCGAAAGAAAAGGCCGTCTGCCGCTCGCGGGAACAAGTGAAAGGACGCCGATGCATATTTCGAGCATTCGTTTTTCTTCTCGTTCCACGAGGAAAGGACCGATTCCGAGGAACTCTCGCCCCGTCTCTCGCGCACTCATTTCTTAATTGCGATCTAATTAACTCTAACTACGAACTCTCGAAGAGAAGACCGGGCGGATGAAGAAATATTAATTAGACGCTTCTTTCGGACTTCTGTTCGATTTCTACTTACTTGAACATTTTCTTTTCTCTCCGAAACAAACTTTTAGCCTCATGTATAACAAAGAATGTCGTCGTGTGTTGGGACTTAAATTGATTTAAACGTTGTTGAGTATTTCTATACGAGTCTTTTCATGCGAGCGATTAGGGTTAGAAATAAACGACGCAGAGAGTGAAAGTGCAGGTAAGATATTTACAATGCGATCTTGAATGCTAAAGAAAGAGAGAGAGAGAGAGAGAGATTAATTGATTGAAGCTTTGTTTATAACGCGCTTTGGAAAAATTCCCTTCAAAAATAACATGAAATAAAAATTTTAATTAAATAAACATTTTTATTTTAGTTATATTTTTTTATTTTTGTAAAAGAAAAACAAAATATGTACAAAAATATAATAAAGATGAGACAAAATAAATTATAAATGAATATAACAAAAAGAAAAAAAAAGAGAGAGAGAGAGAGAGAAGAGCGTTCAATCGCGAGCCCGACAAACCGCTGACATTGACGTTGAACTATTTAGAGACCGATGCGAATATCAGAACAATGAAGCGGATTCGCGCGATGTCGTCGCTAATGACAATCGTATTTCGATTTTTACTCCTCATCGTTCTTTGTATCGCGAACAGATAGGCTTTGCGACGAACACGACGCGCGCGAGAGAGAGAGAGAGAGAGAGAGAGAGAGAGAGAGAGAGACTTCTTCCTAGCATTTCCATACAATAGCGGGAAAACGACGGGTATGTTATTGCGAGATATCCGGTGATGGCCTCGGGGTGATAACGAGGCCAGGATGAAAGATGTCGAAAGAACCGTAGACGAGAGAGAATCGCGTCTGGATCGGATTTTCGCGACAAGGATACGTCACGAGTTTTATCATCTTCTTTAAAAAAAAAAAAAAAACTGTTGTTGAAACCGAACGCGTTTGTATTGCCACAGCGCACGTGTTGCGCGCACGTGTGTTACACAAAGATGCAAAAAAAAAAAAAATTATTCATCCACAATGAGAAGCGCAACCTCGACTCGCGAGAGTCGACGCGTAGATGAAGTTTCGCAAGACGCGATAGGATAATATTATAATAACAAAGGATCGCTTACAAGTTCTTTTTTTTTTTTTTTTTTGTTCTCCTAATCGATATTTCCTGCATTTTTTTTTTTTTGTATCTAAGCGCGGTACTAGGGTATATTTTACGGAAAGCTGAAATTTTCTATGGCGCGGCGCGACGCGGCGGCCGCACAGGATGGGGTCGCGCATGGTCGCTCAGCCTGAACAGTCCACCGGCTGAATACTATCGTGACGTCACTCGCTACGGTCACTGCCTGAATTATTCAGTATTCCTTCGTGTGTTTCTAGTAGTCGTTCAGCGCGATATACGCCGCGCGATAGGTATATGCAATCTCGTATACGAAAGTTTGTTTTTACGCACACGCGGCGGCGGCGCGCACTCTAGTGGAGCGCGTTTTATCGCGCGACCTTCGGCGATGAGAGAAGCAACGCGATTCATTTTTTTTTGTTTTATTTTGTTTTTGTTGTAAAAAATATTGAAAAATATTATTACACATTGCAAGATATCTCTCTAGGAATAATAATCCAGGGGTTTTTAAAATCCAGGAAATCTCCAATTTCCTGGTAGAAAACGCGAGTCGTATCTCGCAAAGCTCGCTGTGTGTAATGTAATACGCGCGCGACGAGCAAGGGGGGGAGGGGGGGCTCCGAAAGCGAGCGCATTTCACTACGGCGTGTAATCCACGTAAAGGGTGTGATCCCCCGTAACGAGCTATCGAAGAAACGACCGTTCGTTAATAACTACAACGATCCTCCGGATCGCACGAACGCGCGCGGGGCGATGGCTATCGAAATTAGATAGAAAATTGCTCCTTCGTCTTTTTATTTCCCCTCCGTCTCCCTTCTTGAGAAACTATAGCCGTTGCGGTTTCATTAAATTCTTTGAGAGACGCGGAATCGATAGATCGGACGCGGTATCGGATCGGTATCTCTCGCTCTCTCGGTTGCTAGCTTAGCGGCCGGCGCGCGTACACGCCGATCGATTAAACGCGCGCGAACGAGGGCGAGGAGGGGAGGGGGGAGGGAGAGGAAACAAGAACGCGCGCGAAGGATAAAATGGATATAGGATGTCGGAGAATTTTAATACGGACTTTTTCGATCGAGGTCGCGTCGAGATGTGCAATTTCGTTGCGTCGGTTTATATTTTATTTAATTCCGCTTTGTGTGTGGAAAAAGCGTGGAAAAAAAGCGCGTTTGAAACGCGCGAGGAGATCGGGTTGCGATCTTCGTTCGAACCGACTTCCCCCGTGACCTTTTCTCGGTTCTGATTTATGGACAGGCCTCTCTCCGCCCGCGTTTCCCACTCCGGGAATGAACCCGAGACAACATTATTCGCCGGAGTGTGTCCCACGCCAGCAACGTGGAGAAATATCTCTCAGCCGGCAGCGGGTTAAAAGAGATTGCGTAATAACCACCGACGTGGCGCGGCTAAAAGAATCCGTGCGCGCGCGCGCGCGCGGCGCGTTTCGCCGGATATATTAATGGCCGTCTCTCTTCTCCTCCCGTTGTGTTATTTCTAATCGTTACTTCGATCCGTTTCGACGATCCTTGATCCAGTAGAATCGTCACGGTCGGAAGAACGACCACGGTCATTCTTCGCGGCGCAATCAAACATTCCGGCTCGATTTATATTAATTAACCACATGCGCGCGCGATAAAAATTTCCCGATTGACTTAGTGAACGAGCTGGCTCGCTCGCTTCGTATTTTGTCGCAGCAATTGCGACAAAATGTTGGAAAAGTCTCTTTCTCGCAACGAGAAGGAGGTTTGTAGGCCTATAACGAGATTACGATTGAATTTAAATTAATTAACCGGCGCGCGGATTACCTCGAACGTTCCATTACATAGCTCGTTTAGCAGAGAGCATTCTTAAAAAAAAAAAAAAAAAAAAAAAAAACAACGGCGCCATTACCATCACGTCGGACGTGTTATTAATCGAACTAAGCGCTCCTCGCAATTAGCGGGGATAGCGTAAAATTTGTAATAACACGTGTAGCGGCCGCCGGCAACGTTCTGCGATTTAATTGCGGAAAGCTATCGACGTTTGTTTATTCCGTCCGCTGTGGGTCAATCGTTTATTTTGGCGACGCGCGGTGAGATTCTTCGCCAAAGCGCGAGATTCTCTCTCGCGCTTTGGAATCGCGCCTTTTCGAAGAAGCCTGTTCGACTGTGTAGCTCTCCGCGCACAACACCTGTTGTCTGTCTCTTTTGTTATCCTTGCGCCTTTCTGTCTCTCTATCTCTCTCTTTCGAACAGTCCGCTATACACGCTATTTCTCACGTCTCTTTCGTTTTACTCCATTTGCTCGCCCGAACGGATTATTACCGCGGCTACAACAGTAGTTTTTATCGGTGAAGTAAGATGGAATGCGCGGCGAGAGGTAACGTCAACGAATCCATAAAATCCGCTCGAGAGCTCCGCGAGTTCGGGATCTAGTTACGGCTGTGCGCGGTATAAGAAATACAAAAAAAAAAAAAAAAAAAAGAAGAAGAGAAAAGAGACGTCAGAGGGAAAAGTATT
>NW_018020686.1:52832-63840 GCF_002006095.1 Pseudomyrmex gracilis
TCGCCCGAACGGATTATTACCGCGGCTACAACAGTAGTTTTTATCGGTGAAGTAAGATGGAATGCGCGGCGAGAGGTAACGTCAACGAATCCATAGAATCCGCGCGAGAACACCTCGAGCTCGGGATCTAGTAAAGGCTGTGCGCCGTATACGGAAAAAAAAAAAAAAAAAAAAAAAAAAAAGAAGAGAAAAGAGACGTCAGAGGGAAAAGTATTCGGAGGAAGAAAGTTCGCGCGGAAATCCGTGGCAAAAAATTCCGCTTCCGAACGATTTGCATTCGTCTGAAACGTTGTTTTTCTTTTTAGAAATGCCGTTTTTTTTTTTTTTTTTTACACTGTCTTTGTATTGTCTTTCGTATTTGCGTTCTTTCGTAAATATTGATCGTTTTATTTTTTATTCTTGTACGACGATGCGCAAATCCCACGACTTCCTCGAATAAAACGCGCGACCGATTGCGATCTGAAAGATCGCGGAGGTATCCGCGCAAAGTAACAGCCGGATTTTCTTGTTACAGCAATGCCAGTCGTTGAGGAAGGAAAACCGAAGGCTGCAGAGCGCCTTCCTGCAAAACGTTTTTCTCCAAGCGCGAGTCGACACGCTCCAATGGCAGGTCAAACAGGTTCGTAATCGTCCCCGCGATGCTTGAAAATCCGCAGAAGAAAGAAGAAGAAGAAGAAGAAGAAGAAGAAGAAGAGAGCAATGTAGCGACCGATAAGCCAACCGGTTTACCTCGCTCCGGTTACTCGATATCGCGTTAAACGTAACAAGTCGGCGTATACGATCAGGCTGGTTTTCTCCTTCGATGATCCGCGCGCGCGCTTTTCGTTGACCCGATTTTTCCCGCTCGGCCATCATCATTTCATGAATGAACTCACGTGCACGCACACACGCTGCCGTTCAATCTTTTCCAATTATCTTACCCACCCGTATAAATTCCCAACCTATCGAGTCGCATCTTTTCGGATTTCTCACGCGCTTTGTTTAAATATTATTTATGAATAATAAATAGTAAATTATTTATTCGCGTCCATTTTTTTATAATTAAAAATTACATTATTGTCAAAGTGTATTTTCCCGTTATAGTAAAATTGTTTCATTACTCTGATTAATAATATTACTAATATATATTTTTTATTAATTATTAGAGTAATATTTTTATTATTATTAGCACACAACATGCCGCGCTATTGTTATTTTTATTTTAACACGTGTTGTGTGAGTGAACACAATCTGTCGCCGCGATGACAGCTAGTATATACGCGTCTTACAAACCATATAATATTTATAATACACATTAGAGAGATGTCAGAAATACCTCATGAAAATCAAACTCGAAAGATAGTGAGAAAGAGAATTGGAGAAACAACTTTGATTAAAGTAAAGTCACGTGACAGGGAGGAGAGGATAAACAACACGCGAATAATTCACGTGACTGTACTTGAGTCGCGTGTTGTTTTTCCTCTCTTCTTCGTCTCACGTGACTTTAATCACATTTTTTAAAACACGTAAAGAAATAACGTTTCTGAGAACGTGAATTTCTCACTTCGAAATTTTATTTCGTCGCATATCTCCAAATCAGAAGCACAAAAAAAAGAATACTTTTTTTTATACTGTTTTGTTCTGATTGAGAACTAAAACGAAATTGATCGCGGTTCAGTCATTCTTGAGATATTGCTCCGTGAAAATCTCCTCACTCTTTTCAATCGCATGAATTTCCGCGTATAAGAGACACGATTTCGTGTTGCGCGCGAACTTGGCACTATATACCGTGCCTCTTGATTCGTACATAATAAATCGAGAAACGTCCAATCAGCGTTCAAGATAAAAGCGGCAACAATCAATATCGAGAGAATCGATTGCGATTATTTACACACGTTATATTTCTGTGGTAGGACTATCTTATTTATTAATAAATCTACTACAAAAAAAAAAGACAGTCAACGCGGATAATCACGAAAAAAACATCCGCTTTGATTTGTTCGCAGGTCGAATCGAACAGACAGATGTATCGTTCCACGATGGAACAGGTCGCTCATTTCTTGGGCCGGGCTCACAGGAGCCTGGAGATCCTTCACGCCAAGGAGAATCCCAAAGATAAGAGACGCGTGCCGCGTAGTCGCAGCGTTCACACGGTAGTGCACGCAGATCCCTCGCCGAGTCGCGGCACCGCGACGCTGTCCCCGTCGACTTCGTCCCCGTTCACGCGAGCCAAATCGGTCACGCAGATCGGATCGCCGAGCGTTACTTGTTTCCGCGAGTTCACCTGGTCGGTCTTGCGCCGAAACGACCCGGTGCACTGCACGTCGCCGCGCGCCAAGCCGCCACAGGATCTCAGCAAGAGCAGTGACAGTTCAATCGACAACATTGTTTATCGAGAACCCAAGCAAACGGAATTGAATCCGGACGAGATACCGCCGGAGAAATTGTCGCAGGAAGCGTTTAGGTGCGTAAAAACAAACGATTTGCAATGTCTCTCTAAGCGCGACGCGCAAATATTGCGTGTCAATTCAAAAATTCTCGCTAATAATTTCTCACAATTGTTAAACGTTTCGGACAATTATAATTTTTCAGATTACTGAGGACCATCGAGTCCCTGCTGGCGATGCGAGAACCCGATTTGGCGCGGATCGAGGACACCAGCGGTTTCTCGACCTCGCCGACGGCGGACCACCATCGTCATCACGACGCATCTCTCTCTCTGCCGAACGGTAATTTCGCGAACTCGACAACCTTGACGGAGGCCGGCGCCTATGTCGGATGTCGCGGTAACGTCGAGTCGAGTGGCGGCCAGCAGAACGACAGCAGTCTCGCCAAACCAATGTCGTCCAGTGTCGAGTTAAATCGAAATCTGCAGGCGTTCGTGCCGGGCGTGAGAAGATCGCCCGACACAACGTCTTGGAATTCCAGCAGCAGCAGCGGCAAGACGACCGAGGAGGAGGACACCGTCGCGCTCGCCGTCCCGTCGAACGGAACCACATCGACCGGAACGCCGAATTCGACACTGAGCAGAACCGCGAAACGAACGGAGAAGAAGGAATCGGGATCGGGTCAAAAAACGAAGATCAAACCGGCCAGCAGTCCGGTGAGCAGCGCCGAGGGCGAGAGTGGATTTTTCTCGATCAGCTCGTTTCAGGAGGTCGGTTTGCCCTCCTCGACGACGCTGTCGGTCACCCCCGTCAAGGGCTGCCACACCGAGGTGGGCCTGCCGGAGGTGCCGCTGGACAAAACCAGACATCGACGATGGTCCTCCACACCGGCGGAAATCCAAGCGCTCTTCAAGCAGCATCGAGCGAGCTTCGGCGGTACATCTCAACCCGCGACCGAGTCCGTCAGCGTGTGCTGGGTTTGAATCGTGCGAGTAAACAAAACTATACGATCCCACCGCAAACGATCGAAATTTTAATAACCGCCGACTCTTCGTAAAATAAATCGAGTCCGGTCGCGAACGCGCGGGATTAACGAAGCGATCGATTTCACAGAAACGAAAGAAGCGCGAGATGGAGAAGCGTTCTTACTTAATTAATCAGTGACTTTTGTAAATATAAAATTTCTGTTTTTAACATGTTTGCGCGAAAAAAAAAATTACGCAATATCGCAATAATGTTAAGACAGAAAGCGAGGAGGCCAAGCACGACGGAGAGAAAAAATAACGAATCGAAAGAAAACATCTCTGTAAACGTAAACTGCTCTGAGCGTGAGTAGTAGAGTTTTGTAAATGACGCGGCTATTCTATAAGTACATAGTACGAGCGATATCTAGTTGTTACCTATATACACACATTTTTGACAATCGCAATCAGCCATATCTCGCTCGTAATTTTCTTCGCGAACTTTGTTGTTTCCGATGTGTGAAACACACACACACACACACACACTTAGCTCGTTCATGCGCGCGTCGCCGATAACCTCGTACATTTGTTAGTTTCAATTTTGTTCATTAGAAATTTAGACTGACATGCTCGACTGACGTTTGACGTGTTGAATTCACAATAATTGTCGATTGTTCTTATTCGAAAAAAAAAAAAAAACGTCATTAGTTATATTATATTTAATAAATTAGATGCATTAATTAGAGACGTCGAGACGACGCTGATCTGATTCAGAATTCGAACGAGAATGAGAAAAATTTTAATAATTTATATCGCATCGTGGGCGATATGTAATTTACATATAAATTAATGTAAGACGATTTGTTGAATGAGTAATAAAATGCGGAAACAAAAAAACAACAAAAGAAAATGCACACGCGACCGAAAATCAATATTATTTTAATCGATTAATTGAAATATTTGAGAAAAAAAACGCTAACTGTTATATTTTGTACGTATTAATGAGTTACACTTGTTTACTTTAACAAGAGATTTGCATCTTTTGCAACTTTTTTTTTTTTAATTTTCAACTGTTAAAATTGAATTATTCGCATGTGTCTAATCATTGTGATTGATTTTGCATTTATTTTTAGCTTACAGCGTGACGATCAATTTTCGTATATGTATTATCCAATTTCTCGATATAATTGATAAAAAAAAACACACACAAATCTCAATATACAATTGTCCAGTACACAATATACGACTGCGTGCTTTAATTACTTAATTTAAATAGTGAAAAGATCAGTTATACACACACACACACATATCTCTTGACGTAACGAAACAGCGCGATCTGAGATTTCTAGTTCTAGAATTTACGAAAACACAAAATGTTCTCTGCATTTTTCTCATTGTGCGTAATTTGTCATTTTCACAATTCGCAACTATATTGTATAATAAAGCTGATTAACATGTCAAACACAGTCTTGATTTTTTTTCGTTTCCCATCCTACACACACACACATGCACATGCTATCTTTATCTCTGCGGAAAAAAAAACGTCTGTTTGCATATTTTTTACTTCTAAGTCGCTCGCAAGACGATCGCGACAGATTCGAAACCACTGACGTGACGTGAACTCGAGATGTATCGAAGTGCGATGTTGCGATTCTCGAAAGATCGAATCAACAGATTGTATTTTACGTATCGTAGCTGTTTTGTGTGTGAGACAAAATTTAAACGCAACTTTTAGTGTTTGTCGGCCGAGTTGGAGTTTACAAAGCAAAACGGTACGAAATTACAAAACTTTACAAGCAGAATCGAACGTTAAAAAATTCGATATCCAAGTCTAAGCAAGCTCGGAACAGAACCAAACAAATCCCGAACACAGTGCTTTATACAAAAACTCGCGATAAGAGACACACTGTTGCCATCTGGCGGGAAAACGGAAAAGAAGTGCGCGCGGCAACCAGACGCACACGTGAATATCGTATATAAAAGGATTTATCAATCGTTAGGAGCTTCCGACTATCTTAT
Organism: Pseudomyrmex gracilis; assembly: GCF_002006095.1. NCBI lineage: Eukaryota > Metazoa > Arthropoda > Insecta > Hymenoptera > Formicidae > Pseudomyrmex > Pseudomyrmex gracilis. The sequence goes on from NW_018020686.1 coordinate 58,180, forward strand.
CTGTAAAAACTCTCTGATTTGAATTAATGAAAAGCACTCGAGGCCTTTTTCACATTACGTCGATAACTCTTCTGCCGAGACAAATTATTCTTTTTGTAAACTGTCGAAACGCTATTCGAATCAATCGATTTGCTCTCGCGTACAATTAAAAAACTTAAAAAAAGTTTTAGATTTGAATTGTTTTCACGTAATAAATAAATAATTATTTAAAACTCTCCTCACACAAATAAGTGGAATGCTGTAACGTCTTTTTAACGTTACGTTATAATACTAAAGTTTCGTATCAATAATCGGCCAAATAGACGCCATAACGTCAGTAGGAAAAAGAATTTTTTGAAATTTAATTGATTGTTTAACTCTTTTTGGTAATGAGAATAAAGTGGACATGAACGCGCAATGTAATTTAGTTAACAATCACGTTTGTGTGTATTTATTAATATGCACATTAATGTCTGGCTCAGAGGTTTCGGATTGTTTCTCAAAGTTTTATATAAAATAACGCGATCAGAGAGAACAATCTTGCAAGTAAGATTCACTTTATCAGAGTCACAAAACTTCTATTACTCAATGCAATATCTCTCAGAACGCGCCTACACTCTTCTCTGATTCTGATGTCACAGAACGCTGTTATATTTGTTTTACAAGAGAGAGAGAGAGAGAGAGTCGCTCATTTTTTATTGATAGCGATAATACGCCGACAGCGCTGTCAATTATTTGACAGTTCGTTTCACGAAACGTAAAAAAGATGAGATGAGAGAAAGGGGAAAAGGGAGAAAGAGAGCGAGAGCGAGAGAGAGAGAGAGAGAGAGAGAGAGAGAGAGAAAGAGAGAGAGAAGACCAAGGTCTGTCGAGCGATCGAACGCAATTCGGCGCCGGTCGACGTCGGCTTTCTGGCGCGATGCGGCGTCGCGGTGCTGCGGGTTGTTAATGCGGGGTCGCAGCGAGCGGGAAAGAGATCGCGCGTGAGCGAGAGAGAGAAGGCGCGGTCGCGGTTGCGCGCGCACAGTCTGATAACGCTGAGCAGGCAAGCCACGAGCACTCGGGTGCTCGTTATCAGTGCGGCAGGCGTCGGCAGGCTTAAAACGGCACTCGGTCCACCAGTCGGCCAGGAGATCGCGCCACGAGGCGAGCCACTTTTAGATTGATTTTCAAGAGCATCGCCAAGCCACGGGGGCCAGCGCTCCGCGTTTATTTTAACGCGCCTAGAAAGAGCGGGTACATACAGGGAACGGGATAGCCCCCGCGGTTTTTCGTTACGGCCGTGTACACCAAACGGGCGTTTCACGCAAGCTCGACAGAGGATAAAGCCAGCGCGAGAGAGGAACGTGACAACGACGACGACGACGACGACGACGACGACGACGGCGACGACGAAGACGACGACGGACAACGACGACGACGTGGTGAGAGGTTCTCGGCACAACACGACACGGGCGAAGCCTCTCCGATCCGCGGTGTGCGGCGAAGACCGGCATTCGAAACGGAAAATCCATCTCGCAATTTTTTCGATCGCGTCTCGTCTCTCGCGGTAATCCAAAAGCGCACACGCACCAAGCACGCGACTATTGCGTGTGTGTGTGTGTATTGCCGTCGCGAATAAATATCTAGGCGCAAAACCCTATCTTTTTCTCCTCTCTCCGATCTGAGCTGCTGCTTCGTCACTCGCTCGCTCGCTCGCTCGCTCGTTCGTTCGTACGTTCATCCAATTTGTCCGGCTCCGTTCTTTCGGCCACACACGGAGTGTCCGTTCTCGTCGACACAACCGCGTCGCAACCGCATCGCCGCGGGCTGCTCTTGCGCGACACAACCGCTCCGTTCCGCTCCGCACCGATCATTCGCTCCGTTCCGTCTCTCTTGTGCCTTCTCTCTATTCTCTTTTTATTGTTAACTCGTGCGCGCTGTGTGTGCCGTCGAGTGTGTCTCCGCGTGTGTGCCGCGACAGGCCCCGAGGTGTGCGCTGTAGGCTTCGTGGCGCAGTGCGTGAAATGAGTGACAAGGACCGCTCCTCTCCCACTCTCGTCGAAAACAGTCTCAAGTCGCTGCTCGACCAGCCCAGCATATTTCCGCTGATCGGTAAGTGTTTGGTGTTCGCCAGTGGTTTGTCGCCGCTGGCGCGAATTAAACCGCTTTAACCGCAGTAAAGCGCAAACGTGCGCACACGACCTTTAAGCTTCGGTCGAACGATCGCGGCGGCTTTGACTCCTCGGCTACATACATGCCGATTCCGAACGTTCTCCGCGCACTTCCCCCTCACCACGCTCTTTTCCTCTGTCCTCGATCGCGACGACGACGACAAATTCTTCTCTTCTGCGGTTTCTTCATCCGAGAACTCGCGGAAAACGCGCGCAACAATGATTTCCGAGAAGACTATATAGACTCGTTTCGTATTCTTAGCGCGTGTTCGCCGGTTGCGCAGCGCGTAAAAATGTATGCTCTTCGCGTCGCTGGCGCTCCGATCGTTTTCGAAAAACATTCCCGATGCTTGAAAATTCGCGCAAATCATCGCGCCGGCTACCACAGCGCGGACTAGCGGCGAGCGCATAATGCGCTTGCACACACACGGGGAGTTTGAATATTCGAGACTGCGAGATCGCATTTGAATTTCGAGTGCGCTATGGCAGCCAAACACGCGCGCGCGCACACGCACACACATACACACACGGTTTTGGTGTGCGCGCACACCAAACGCGCCGTGTAGGAACTCGACGCTTTTTCCTATTATCGGATCGCACGACTGCCAACCAGGGTCAAAGTGCAAAGGGCGAGAACGCGAGAGACGAACGGGAGAGAGTGAGAGAGAAAGAGAGAGAAACAGATGGAAAGAGAGGAACAGAGGACGAGAGGAGTTGTGTCGTGGAGGACAGTGAGCGTGTGTGTTCGTGCGCTCGTCGTCATTGCGCCGACGCTGTCGCTGGTCCGCCGATTAACCTCGTTTAGACCCCGTGGCGCACCACGTGACGCGTTCTCCAACCTAACCCTCGCTCCGAGAGAGCGAGCGAAGACCCAACCTTACACGCTCGATTTCGCTCCGCTTGCGGCGAGGCGAGCGTGAAGCGACTAATCTTACACGTTAGCCGAGAAGGCTTGAGGAACGCGGGGAAGCCATGTGATAGCGTTCTTCTGGCGGAGTTTCGCGCGAGGTCTCGCAAAAGAAATCAAAATAATTGATTTGAAAAATAAATTATGCAGCCGATTTGTTTGGTCAAATCGAACAAAGAAGAAATACAAACAATGCAATTTCCCTAAATTTTCCTATTTCGTATAATTTTTGCAGATTAAAGTTTATAGATTGGAATTTTGTTTTTTTTTTTTTTTAACACAAGTGTGTGTTTCTCTCGATTTTTTGAGTGTGTCACATTTCCTGCTTCTTTTTTTTTTCTTCTCAATCCGAACGACCATCTCACAACTCGCAAATAAAACAACTCTCCGTTTTTTAGAAAAAAAAAAAAAAAAAAAAAAAGACGATGGAACATATCGTTTGCGACGAATCTGTTCTGAGGCGCAAAGTATATATTTGCTCCGAGAGGAGACTCATCTTAGAGAGTTTACTTTGCGAAGTTGCATCGCGACGCGCGCGGCAATGCGCGCGATATATCGCGATACCTGTTAATTCATCTATTTGTTTTTTTCCCGCTTGATTATACGGACGCGCGTTGGAAAATGTGCCGTTTCTTTTTCGATGCGAAAATGTGTGTGTCGCGCGGACGCGATCGAGATCGTTTTGTTTTTTATTATTATTATTTATTTTTTTTTTTTCACAATGCCACTCGTTTCGTTCGCGATGCAACGCGAAATTGATTGCATAGTCGAATGGGAAGTGACTCGTTACGTCGCGAGAGACTCAGGAAACTGTCCCCGATTTACTCTGTCTCATTGTATGTATAACGAATTATTAATGCAACGTAACGTCAGATAATTACAATGCCGAATACGCGCGGACAAATTACGTTAATCATATTCTGTGTGTGTGTGTGTTTTTTTTTGTTGTTGAAAACTTGTTCGCTTCCCGAGAATGTCTCTCCGCGATGTTGCATTCTTTTTTTTTTTCATTCGGTAGATAACAAAGTCCGCTCGAATAGCTTTTTCGATTGCGCAAAATGCGATTACTCGAAGCGATTCGCGTTAACTGATTTCGAAGATAAAATGAACGAAACGCGTTAATGTCAGTTTTGATTATTTTTCTTTGAATCGCGAAAATGTTTGTTTTCGAGCAAACGAACAAACAAATCGGGTGACTCATCGGTCAACTAATCGGTTTTATTTCGTTTTTTATTTGCTTTATCGCCTCTCTTTTTATTACGTATTTGTAAAATTCAAACGACACGTATATATGTACAAATTTTTGTTGTCGGGGAAAAACAAAAAAAAAAAAACGAACAAAATAAAATAGTTTCGGTCTCGAGTTAAAAAATTGTGGCATTTTGTTCGTTCGCGCGCAACTCGCGAGTCTCGGGAGAAAAATGCGTCCTCGATTCTTTCTCGTCGTCAACGATATCTTCTTGATAAAAGATACTATACGACCGCAAACACACACACAGCGTGTGCTATATCGCGACAGTAAAGAGGCGCTTCACGTTACTCTCTGATAGTGCAACGTCGCGCAGGAACCGAATCCCTTCCGTTCTTCTCGCGCAGGTGTGTTCTTCTCGCGGATCGCTCGGCTTTCTATTTATTTTTCGCGATGTTATACACACACACACGTCGCGCGGCGTATATGTGACAGGAAACAATTTTTATACTCACCGCGCGCGACATTTCAAAATAGTTTTCTTCGCGCGATGACAAATATTCCCGCAATAAAGAATCGCAATAATTTTTCGACGATTCTTGTAAAATAAAATGTCCGCGTCTATTTTTACATCGCACCGGAGTTATCGGCACCGCTTCTTTTTTTTCTGGGCCACGCGCCACATCTTTCCGCTCTTATAAAGTCTGCGGATATAATAACAATAATAACAATAATAATAATAATAATAATAATAATAATAATAATAATAATAATAAAAATCGATCTTACGTACGCGATCAAAAATATTGCGACACCACGTAAAGGAAACACGCACGCGCGCGTTTCTGTGTGTAAATGTCCCGTGTCGCATCTTAAATATTTATTACGCGGGAATTCACACGCGGAGAGAGAGATAGAGATAGAGATAGAGTTTCATTTCCACTCGATCGCGTACACGTGCGCGCGAGTTAAAGGTCTAACGTCGCGACCGATGCCTCTATATACCGCGCGCTCAATGAATTAAGATATTGCCGGCAGTGTTGTATTATGCAAAAGAGAGAGAGAGAGAGAGAGAGAGAGACACGCGCTGCACAAGACGCGCCCCGAGAGCCTCTCGAAGGGAGACAGACACTGCTACCTCGTATTTATGTCGATCAATATGAGGGATATAAACGAGAGTAATGGCAGACGAGATAGAGCGGAGAGACACGCGGGGAATCTCCCCAGACTTTCCAATTCGGCCAATTACGCCGTGTAATGGCATACCTCCGTTTCTATCTTTTGATTGTTCCCACCGGTCTTATCCGTGCGTCTTTGAGCGCCCGCGATCTCTCTGTGTGTTTGCTTTTCCTCGCTCACATACTTTCGCTCTCTCTCTCTCTCTTTCTCTCTCTCTCTCTCTCTCTCTCTCTCTCTCTCTCTCTCTCTCTCTC